>NC_092350.1:31752297-32057975 GCF_963676685.1 Mytilus edulis
AAAAAAAAAAATACAATATAAAATCTGAACATTAACTAAGTTGATAATCATGATAATAAGTCATTGTGATTACATAAAATAGAATAACACATAGAACATTACATATTTAAAAAGAAGATAAAACACAGATACTCATCCTCCCACACAAACATACTGGGTGCAACTTGCACAAGATGACCAAGTCTTATACAAGTGCATGGTGTAAAACTGAGTGGTCAATCCAGCTATACACCATTTGATTTACCAGTACATTCACAAGCTAAAGAATCACAAAAAGAAATCATACAAACATTGATAGAAAAAAACATTGCTATTTATATTAAGCATATACATTCAAGACATTCACAATATTTACTATATTAGTTGGAAGTAAAAATATATATTTATATATATCTTGTGATAAAAATTGACATCATTTCAATTACACAACACTTTGTTTTCTTTTTAAAGAATCAACAATAATCATTCTGATTACTACATTAACACTCAAAAAATATTCATAATACACTAAATCTAGGAGTCTTTAAAACAAATCATTATCAGCATAAAAATAAGTTCAGATTACAAACACTCTTTAGCTATGGTATTTCACCACTGTTCATGCTGTTCCTTTTTATTCTCACTATTGTCATGACGGTTGGTTGCTGTGACTTCAGAAGACGTGGTCTTGATTTGAAGGTACATTTTTCAGCTAATACACTCTACAAGTTTGAATCTACTGGTTTATTTACTATCAAGTAAACTGATAATCCAGAGGTACGTTAATAGAATGGCAGCAAACGTCCGATCAAGAACATGACATTCTTCAAGTGGTCATGCATGCAGGACTTCAGTATCTGTCACGATGGTTCCTTGGAAAGCGGCAATTGAATGACAAGTTAATTTTCTTGGCCTTTTCTGACAACTGTATGGAGTAGACATCGATCTTTGAACCCGGTGTTGAAAGCTTTCTGCCATAACTGTCTTTGCTATTTCTAAAGATGTGATGCTGATTCTGTGTCCAGTGTGTTCTTCTTTTACAAATGATTCTCTGCTGTAAAGGTGGGAAGGCTTGCACATTTTGATCTTCTATGGCACCATATATTCTTAATTCTTCTCTTTCCCATGATTACTACTAAAAGAATTTTGGCTATATTAGATAAAATCTATTCACAGAATAAAAAGTCAATATGCTACATAAACTGTGTGTAAAACTAAAAAAATGTCTTAAATTTATTAGCAGTCTCAATAATTTATATATATTCACAACTTTTCTTTGAAGAAACTTTTTGCTTTGATAACTAGCAATTTAATTTCGAGAATTATCATGAATACTATTATTTCAAAAGCTACTTATCTTTTAGTCTCTGTAGTAGTTCTATTTTGTTCACACACTGCAGTTGTCTTTCTTTACAATTAGTTTGCCAACTTTGGTACAGCAACTTTTAAAGTTGAAAACTGAAACTAAACAAGATTATAATTAGACTTCTGTAAATGGTAGACTATGAAAAAAAAAAATCATTTGAATACTACCAATAACTTTTACAGATTTAAAACTAATTTTTATTTTTAATCTATTTAGATTCATTGAACTGGAAAATTAAAATTTAAATGTAAAGATAAAATAATAAATAATATTTCAATAAGTTACTTAGCTTCAATAGTTGATTCTCATTCTCTGCTGTTCCTTCAGTTGAATTTTAGTTACGAAATTCCATCACAAATTTTGTAAGTAGATAATTTAAAAGTAATTTTGAAAGCTGTTGCTAATAATAATGCCATGCCAAAGCTAGATGGATCGAAATGCTGCCCGGGTCCTCCACCAAATCTGTCACCAAGAGCCAATGCACGTCGAGTTTAAGGGGGACTATCGAACATGCACAGCCCAAGGGACAGTGGGTCAGTCTTTCGCAAGACTTAAGCAATGGCAGGCAAAACTATAAAGCAAGCAGCAAGTTGTAACAGTTTTATATAGTAACAGGTCCAAATAATAATAATGATGCCGAAACAATTTACAAATAAATAAAGTTCAAATGTTCCAAATAATAAAGTCACTAATTTCACTAATTCACAGTTAAAGTTAAGTCCAAAATGTTCGTAATATTCCAAATTGATGTTGTCTGGCTTGAATAGTTACTGTTGTGTTGAGCTGTCTTTTGAGTTAGCATTTTTCCTGAGTAGCTGAGCCTGGTTGGCTTTGGAAGCACTCCTATCTGGATAACACCGACGAGACTACACTGGTAACTACATCATGACTACATTGTGACTACATCGTGACTTCAATTAATTCAAAAAAGTTGATGGTCCAATATATAGCACATCGAATAAAAGCTCAAATTATGACGAGTATTACTAACTATAAATTTATGTAATTTGAGTAATCAAAATTTACTACAAAACTGCCAAAGGTAAAAACTAAGAATAGTGTCAATTTAATTAAGCTAATTAAAAGATAAGTTAATTATATTACTTTTGACTTGAGTAATTAGTGACATGCTGACAGAACAAAATTTACCTGACATAATAATTTTACAATTTTCCTTTTAATAAAATCAAAATAAAATGTTTTCAAAAAATGACATAAAAAACTTTAAATACAAAAACTACTCTATAACATATTTTCAAGTATTGAAATGTTTGCAATCATATGAAGTGCAGGAAATCCTTGTATTGTAATAGAAATGATATTGCTTCAAATGGTTATATCGAATTGTTAGATGCATAAACACGTTTTTTATATAAAAAAAAATCAATTATATGCATTTAGTTCTGTCCAATACCAAATGTTCTTGAGTGTATGTAGGCTTAAGTCCAAATGGTTTCAAAAGTTTTCATTGGCAAGCACCTATTGTGTGCATTTACTATTGCCATTTTGTCATTTTAGACTAAAATGCAATTTTGATTTTTGCGACATTGAAAAAGATCCTGTTTAATTCAAATATTAATTTCAAAATGCAAGTTTCAATTATTGCAATTATAAACCTGTTGCATTTTTCACAATAAAAAAAAACATCACAATAATTTCTGAATTTACAGTATATAAAATAAGTAGATACCTATATATATGTGGTGTACATTGTAAAGCAAACTGAAAATATTGATTTGCAAACTTTTGTCTAATATTTAAGTCTATTTCAAAGTTTCCTTACAGATTCAGCCAAGATTGCTGACATTCAGACATTTAACTTTATTCAATGTAGTCAGCAAATTCCTTTTTTTACTTCCTTGTTGGTTCCATTGTAATACATGTATTCTGTGATCTTTAAATCAGTAAATGGTCTGGTGCTTTTCTTTCATTGTGTTGTGTGAAGTAAAGATATCTAAATCTGTTAGAACTCTGGCATTAAAAGGTTTTTTTAATGTATTAAATCTCCTTGTCTTCTTAAATCTGTTCATATATATCAATCAATATTACCAAATTTTTATGGGTTTCAAAATGAAATATCTACACGTATATAGCTGATACAAACTTAATCAAGAGAAGTGAAACAATATTCAAGAAATACCAGAAAAATACCAAGGGTAACTAAACACATTAGTAAGATGTAGATGTAAAAGCTCAACATAATGTATTGTAAAAATTTGTGGAAATTACATTTTGAAGGTTTGGTAGCAATGATTTTTTATGCCCCCACTATAGCAGAGGTGACATTAAGTTTTACCCTTGTCCGTCTGTACATCCTTCAGTACATCCCAAAATTTGTCTTCTTTAAGTTTAGTATGCCTCAACCAAATACCATGAAACTTATGCACAATGCTTATTACCACAAAACACAAAACAAGTTTGAATTTTTGGTAGCATCACTTACTGTTCTAAAGTTTTGCCCTTTTACAAATGGAAAATTTGCTGAATCATTTTTGTTGTTCTCTAATTAAAGTTTGTCTCAACCAAATGATATAAAACTTTTATACAATGCTTATTTCCACAAAACTTAGATAGAGTACAAATTTGGGTAGATTCAATTTACTCTTCTTGAGTTATGTCCCTTTATAATGTAATATGCACGAGGGGCATCATCTGTGTCCCATGGACATACCGTACGGCGGGTTATTTTCACGGGTGTAAAATTTCGCAATTTACATGGAATAAGGTATACGAAACATTTTGGTGGATTCAAAACTTATATCAATACCTATGCATGTGCACTTTTAAATTGGTGGAATTTATTTTGGCGATTTTCTTCTATCTGTGATAATTAGCGAAAAATTACACCTCGCGAAAATAATCTGCTATACGATATTCCCTGTTTACTTTATTTTGATACATTAGATCAAATACCTTGCATTTGCATTTTATAAAAAAGATTCTAACTTATTTTTATACTCAGATAATGGAAGTTTAGATCTATTCTATGTAGAAGCAGAGACACAATACATTGTATGTCTCAGGAAGAAGTTAACATATTTATTTACTTCTTCAAAAGTACACCAGATTAGTCAATAATGAAATTGGTTAAGCTATTCAAGTTACACAACCTGTAAACCACCTATAACTGGAATATTTTCCTACTGATGAATTCAGGACCCACTGGCAATTCAGTTAGTGTTTATTTTTAATATGTACCTTATTTCACGCCTCATGATTATATTTATGTTTTATTTGACCTTAACACTCAACAAACTCAAGTAAACCACAAATTATTTTCTATACAAATTGACTGACAAAACCTATTTAAGATAAAAAAAAATAAATAAAATTCAATATTGTACCCTCAAAAATGAAAGCCTGGACTTAATTTTATTGTGTTATTCCCCCCCCCCCCCCCCCCCCCAAACCCCCTTCTTAGAATTCTAAATCACATCTGTTTAAGACTCTTTGTTGACCTTTTAGATGTGTTTTCTGGTACAATGCATCCTCAAGTTGTTGTCTAGATGTGATATATATCCAATTTCTTATTATTTTAAAGAAAGTACTGAGTCATTGGTACATTGACAGTATTATGGAATTGAAATTGAGCTTTAAAACACCAACACATTCCAGATTGTTCAATACTGTATATGCAAATAAGATCTCTATACAAAAATAAAGGACGAACTACAATCAGATATTACTTTTTAATTCAATTGTTTTCCAGAATCTGCAATTTTACAAAATTTACAAGTCTAATTCTTCCTTATTTTGAAAATAATGTTTTCTATATTCTAATGCAATAAGGAAGACTTGCAAGTTATTTTCACAGTTTTTTTGTTGTTAGTAATTTGATTGAAGTAAAATCCAAGCTTTCAGTTAATGTGAAATTTTCAGTCCATTATACTGTAAACAAAAATATTCCATCCATCCAAACAGTCAAATCACATTGTATATTTAACATTTGTAAATGAAATTATTCTATTCAGAATAACATACAATTGTTTGATCTGTGAATTAGCTTAATTGAATGGTTAAGATATACTAAGATTGTGAATATCTTTCCATGTAGTTATCACCAGGTGCTCTGATGTAAAAAAGTTAATTTCCTCTTCTTATAAACAGAATCTGTGTGGGGAAATTAAATAAATTAGTAAGTTTCACAGCAGCAGTGGTTTTATATAACCAAATTTATTTTGTTATGTTCAAAGTTCTATTCTATATCCTGCTTGTATAAACTTTACTTATGCATAAGATTAACTAAACGGAATAATGCACTTTAGGCCCTCCCTGTATTTGAGGTAAACAGACAGAAGGTCACAGGACATAAAGTCACAAATTTTGTAGGACAAAAAGTCACAGGACATTAAGTCACAAATTTCGTAGGACAAAAAGTCACAAATAATATGTTGACAATTGTTTAAATTTGTAAGAGAAATATCTTGAAATATTTACTTTTTAATACATATATTCATATTAAAGTTTAGGAAAAGTGTCATCATACTTGAAAAATAAAGATTTATTTAGTTTTAATCGTGAAAAAGAAAGATTTCTTGGCACCATGAAGACCATTTAAGTGCCAAGCCACCTTTGACATGATTTTTTTAACAAATATTTAAATTTAATCATCTTTGATTTGATATTTTTTTGATGAATTTCGTTTAGGGGTCATCCATAATTATCAACCATTTTCCAAAGTGTACAAAAGGTACACTAGGGGGGAGGGGGTTAAAAAATGAACATTTTTGCAGTACGCTTTTTTTCATCAAATGAAATAAAACAGTCAGATATGTTTCAGATTCTTTTCAATACAAATTTCTATATTAAACTAAACTTTATTAGACAGGATCTTCTTTTTATTAAGAATTATTGATTCTCGTCTTGAAATCTGAAAATGGTTGATGTACACTTTCTGAGGGAGGGTGGGGGGTCTGAAAAAGTGTATGTTTTGTACACTTTGGAAAATGGTTGACAATTATGGATGACCCCTTACAAAGTTGATATATATACAATAGTTAAAGAAAAAAGCCAAAATATTTTTGTAGAAATAGGCATTTTTTATTCAAAGAAAATAATCAAAAAAAATGAATTGTGACTTTTTGTCCATGACTTATGACGGGACATCAAATGTTACCCTTAAATGTCTGTCTTATGGGCTTTTAATCCTTCCATCCTATTTTTTATACAACTGCAAAAAATTTTGCGTCATATAATGCTATCATATTGTCTGTGTCGTCGTCCAAAGACGCATTTAGTGTCCGGACATTAACTTAAGTTTGAGTGAATGAATCTCAATAAATTTTTACAAGAAGGTTCAATACCACTAAAGAAAGGTTGGGATTGATTGTGGGGTTGATTGTCCCCAAAAGGTGGCCTAAAATAAGCATTTTTGTAGTTTTCAAACAAAAACCTATGTTTAAGTGCATTAATCTCTCTGAAATTATACCACAAGTTTCCATACCATGAAGGGATGGTTAGTATTGACTTTTGGGATGATGGCTCAATGTTTTTGGAATAAGGGGCAAAAAAAAGGTTAAAAACTAGGTTTTATCTGGTCAATGGACATTTAAGACAATTTAAAAACAGTGAAAGGGAGGTAATTCAAAAACATTTAACTTACAAATTTGGGTATGATTGGATTTACCTCCCTTACACTACTTGGAAATTGTATATAAAGAAATGTCGGGTTTTGGACTAATTGCATAAGGGGGGGGGGGGGGGGGGGGTAGTAGTGTGCACTTTAATTTTTTGCTAAATTTCTCAAAAAGATAATTTGCGGAGCACCTGGTTCAAAGCTTGAACTTGGGTATTTGTGTCCTCCACATTCTACAAATCTTTTATCTGAAATATTTTCAAGGATAGCCGACAGATGGTAACTTTACATAGAACAACCCTTTTAAACACAAATTTTGTTAGATTGTGCACTTTGATTTTTTGCTAAATTTCTCAAAAAGAGAATTTGCGGAGCACCTGGTTCAAAGCTTGAACTTGGGTATTTGTGTCCTCCACATTCTACAAATCTTTTATCTGAAATATTTTCAAGGATAGCCTACAGATGGTAACTATACATAGAACAACCCTTTTTAACACAAATTTTGTTAGATTGATTTTAAAAAAGATACATAGATATAATTTGTTCAAAACATTTTATAAAATTTGTTACAAAGGTGTGAAAAATGACTGATTTCTGAAACGCATTCATTGACATGAAAAAATTGGTTGCCATTCTGATATATATCTATTTACATTTTACAACCCATGTGAAACTTAAGTTATTTTTTTTAAATATAAATACAATAGATATAGAAAAGTGTCTCTTTACTGTAGGTACATGTACTTTCTAAATTTGTAACATTAATCATCAATTGAAATAAAAAATATCTTTTCACCTATCGAAAAACCATAAACTTTTCATGTTTTAGTCTACTAACAAGACTAAGATATATATGATATTGTAAATAAAGAAATTATTGCAAGGATTTTATTAATATTAATAATACGACTGGGTAGGTATTGCAATAATAATAATTTGAATCCCAATGCAATATCTGATACATATAACTGCATCTTGATTTTCATGAAATTGCAATATTTAATTTAAATGCACATACTTATTTCTGAATTAGCAGTAAATGTGAGTGTTTTGTCAAACTAAAAGAATTGAGCTGAGTTTGTAACTTGGTGATCTGTACAAACTGAGAGAACAAAGCTTAGTCTGTGACTTTATGATCTGTGCAATAGTTATTGATCTAATTATTGGATTCTACATTGTACTGTTATAAAGTGACATAAACATCTCTTCCTATAATTAATTGTCTTTTTCTTAAATATTTGATACTTTTGTCAAAATTGCACAATTTAGTTTGTTTATAGAACCACAAATATCCTTCCAACTTTTCACTGACTAGAGGGTAAGCACATCTAGTTCAATGCAGAGTAGAACATATCTGCAGGCACAATGGTGAAGCTTTTTTTAGAGCATGTATGCATTGTATCAACCAAGAATTTTCATTGTATTGAATGAGGTCTTTCTGCAAACCTCAGGCTTCTTATCAAAATCAAGATTTCCCGAAAGAATGACCTGCAATCCGATGATAGCATTATACAGTTCGTTTATAAATTTTGACCCAAAAAGTTGATTTGAAACCAAACATCTGAATCTTTGTTTAAAGCATTTTGGATGGTTCATTACTATATAAAGTGATTGCTATGCTTTCCTTTCTGTATAAAGTGATTACTATGTGGGTGGATAATGATAAGAAACCTACAAGACATCTGTTATCCATATATATAATTCAGTATTACAGGATACCAGTAATTGGTTTTATGCTATCATTATGGTGACCACACACTGGACATTGACATACATTTCATTTGCACAACCAGTTATAGTATTTTACAGATATTGTGATTTTAAGATGAATGTGTTCTTGAATTTTACCAAGTTTTAAGGTTTAACAAGATATATGTATAACTAAAATCCAATTTCCACTTTCCTGTAAGGTATTTGCTCATTGTCAAATGCTGTAAAATTTCTTTACAGTTGATTACAGGTATATACACCTCATTTGGACTCTGATGGATAGTTGTTATACTTTATTTGTATATTTTTATTTGACAGCAAGATATATCACAATTTAATAAATATTTCTTAGAGTTATTTCCCTTGAAATGAGAAGATCTACATATAAGCAGTATATACTTGTTATATACAAGATGAATGAACATTTTCATTTTTTTTAGGGTGTTGATCATAAAATATCATTTCAGTGCATCCTGATTGGATGATATTTATCATTTCTATAAATAGAAAGTATAAATACAATTGCTTCCTTATAAGAATTGATTTTAGATTATAAATGCAGTCTTATTTCTAAGATATGAGCATGTTGACATTTTATTTTTGTTTATTTTACTGTACAGAGAGTAATAAACAATTGGCCTTCAAACCCAAGTTTCTTTGAGTAATTGTGATCCATAAATCTAAAGCATTTGTTTAAGGTGTGGTAGTGTTGATTTTGGCTAGTAACAGTTCAATAAAGTCAGTCAATAATATGGTCCAAAAATAAAAATACTGTGTTTATTCATAAATTACTGTTTATGGTTGTAAATGTTATTTTCATTAACACCATAAGTAAACAAAGTGATTGGTCAGTGTCTATGGATTCAAGTTTTTATATTTAATACAAAGGATCTTCAAGTTGTTCAAAGGTCATTTGATGGGAAATTTATGAGAATCTTATCTTGTTTTGTGTGAAAACTGGCATATATCTTAAAATGGACATAACAGTTTGGTATTTTGGTGACATGCAAACTTTGTGAAAAATTAAGAACTATTCAAGTACTTGAGTTGTAGTCCTAAATAATGGACGACTTTGCAAGCAGACATGGCTGGTTTAATTTAAAAAAAATATTTTCAACTAATCATTCACAAAGCATGTAACATATAGTCTGATATCCCATGTTTCAAGTTTAATTTTCTCTTTTAATGATTGATAATACTTGTTTGATTATAAATGTATAATTTTGACTCTTTATGACAAATTGGTATGATATAAGATTTTGTGGTTTTATATTAACCTTATACTATAGAGGACATTTTATCATGTGTTCATATGATAAGATGCAGATTTGTTCTTGTTAAACTTTTTGCTGAATAAAATTATTTTGATACAAGTTTAGTGTAATGTCCATTTTCATTGAAGTTTAATCTACCAGTAGTACATATTTTTATTCAGGGGCCAGCTAAAGGCTCACATGGCCTCCAGGTGCTGTATTTTCTCACTATCTTGAAGACCCATTGTTGGCCTAGGCCTCTTTTCTGCTCTTTGGTTGGGTGGTTGTCTCTATGACACATTCCCCATTTCCATTCTAAATTTTATTCTTACACTGGGTCCTTTGCAGCCAAATGGTCTGATTAGTTCTACATGATT
Organism: Mytilus edulis; assembly: GCF_963676685.1. NCBI lineage: Eukaryota > Metazoa > Mollusca > Bivalvia > Mytilida > Mytilidae > Mytilus > Mytilus edulis. The sequence goes on from NC_092350.1 coordinate 31,762,558, forward strand.
GATGATTGGCCTATCAACACTTAGTTTATGAGTTCAAACTCTGCTTTTAGCCTCAAATATTTATTGATCAAGATCCCAAGTTTTCCTTCTGAATGTTAGTGGTTCTCTTTTTTGGTAATCAGTGGCTTACCTCATCAATTAGGTTCGTCAGACATTCTCAATTTTATGATGAAGCCAAGGATCTGAAAGTGACATTAAACATTAAATAACAATCCATATTAAACTAGCCCGAATTTAGGTTCAATGGGTTACAGTCTTCAGTTAATAAAAAGAAGAAAGAGACGATGTTCTTTTAGTGAGATGTATTAGAAGCGTGTTCTTTGTTTTTATGACTAATTATTAACAAGACTAATGTTTATGTTTTACATGGTGACATCATATGTTTACATATGTCCGATCTAACCAGGCCTGTCTTCCTGCAGGCAGGTGTGACACGTAGACTCTCAAGAGAGTACAATGATAATGCAGGTTTCTTTTTTTTTTTGGATAAAAGTACTGCGTAAAAGAACATTAGTCATTTAAAATCATTGATGAAAAGGGAGGCTTTGCATGCAACTTTGAAATATATTTAGGGAACAACCATCAAGAGGGGTATGGATTATGGATTTATCCTAAAAAAAAATAATATTGTAATCCCCGATAAAAAAAAAAAGAAGAAAAGAAATATTTTGGTCTGAAGCAGATGACAAATTTTTTTTATTCTGATCCAAATTTTCTCCTTACCTTATAGTGTTAAATTTTGAAAAAAAATACTTTGATTGACAACATTGAAAAACTATATTAAAAAAAAAAAAAGTTCACTGCGCTAAAAAAAAAAATCTGACTCAGACAAATAAACCATACACCCCTCTCCTCCACCTGAAGTTAAATGGTTACTCCCTTATTCAGTTCTGCCTAGGCCAAATCATAAGGATCAAACCCTCCACGTACCCCAAAACCTCAAATCCTGGAACTGTCCTTGATAAGCAGTGAAAAAAAATGAGAAAGGGTTTTATTTCTTGTTACAATTATGAGAATTTTGTGTTTTAATCTTCACTTGAAAGTTAGAAACTTCACACATCAAAATCAACATCAAAAACAACATAGGGAAATATATAAGTTAATTTAAATTGATTTTTAACATCTGATGATCAGATATTTTATTTCTTAAGTACTATTTTCTTGTTAAAAAATTGGTCTCCTTTTTGTGAAAACAACGAATATTGATGAAAATTATGGGCATGATTTTGCAATTTTCTTTTTAAATAGCTATAATTGATTTGATATTAAGAAAGATTTATTGATTAATTTTTGTCAAGTTTGTTCATATTTTGCATCTTTTTTTCAGTATGTCACAATAGCTAATCTCCTTTTGCAGCTACCTATAGATATATTAAATCTTGCTTTGTCAGCACAATAGAAAATTAGTTGCATATTTCATGCATTGTTTATATGTGCCATGATGCATGCACAAGTAACAAGCTAAATGTTGGCACACTTTTGATAAATAATTAATGTCTAATATAAATCACTTTATGCTTTGACCTATACCCAGTAGATAAAAGGCTCGTACAAGTAAATTAATTAATATACATAGCCAGATAACAATTGATGTAGAAAAGTCACTGACACAAGTACATGTATATCGTTGACCTTTTTTTACCTTTATGATACCTGCCCACCTTTATCGACCAATCAGAATGAAACTTTAAATAGAGAGAAAGATCCTGCTTTATATAACCACATGGTATTATGATTGTATTTTGTTAACCACGTGCTTCCTATTGAATCACATTATTTACACCTCAGACTTAGATAGTTTATGTTTACACTGACTTAACCGCCAAATATAGATTTAAATATGGGGTGACCGATAGTGAATATATCATCTGATGATCAGTGCCAGAATTTCAGGATTAGTTTCTAATTGTGACATTTGATCTATTTTAGAATATAATACCGGATTGAAGACTAATTTTATGACTTTAGAAGTTTCTTATCCTTATGTTTTAATTTGACTTGTATCAGATTTTCAATAGATGTTAAAAATGACAACTGGGATTTTATTTGTTATAAATTTCTGGTAAGTTACTTTATTAAATTAACTGTAAAAAACTCATATGAGATTTGTTTTGAACTATAGTAGTTTGACCATTACTTTAAGGCTATATTTTTTAGGGAATGTTTTTTTAACGTACAGCATGACAACAGAAAAAAATAATAGTTAAAGACTTATAAAAACAGTCATTTTCTAATTGGAAGAAAGTATACACCAAAGTTACCAATCTTTTTTTATAGTCCCAAATGTTATCTTTCATGAAATATACCTGTGTTGTGATATAAACATTAGTTATTATAACATAAACCTTTTGATCTATACAAATTATGGTTTGACATTTATGAATTAGAAAGTGAATATATTTCTATGGTCTCTTGCATGTTAATATATAAAAAAACCATCAAAGAGTGGAAACCCAACAGTTATTTCATCTTTCCAAATAAGTAATGTTTTATTTACAAGATGTATATATAGCTCTGATCAGGTAGACTGACTACGGGTATAAAGTTATCCCCTACACTGTACAACAATAAAAAAAAACTCCATGATATAAAAAAGACCCTTATTAGCTAATAAATGTGCTAAACATCTTGATTTTCTTAAAGACCTAAGTAGGCAAGCTGACAGTTATTTCATTGAAGCTATTAAGTTTATAGCAGCTTAAATAAAATGTATTGTAATGATACAAGCTTTTGGTTAACTGTTCATAAAAAAGTCTATTGTTCGGTTTGAGCCTTTTTCAGTTGATAAGCTTAAGGTAGAAACTTCCCGAGACTAGTAAATGTAAAGGATAATATAAATATACTGTGTTAATAAGGACAGTATAGATATTGGAAATCAACTGGTTATTTTGATATATTTTGGGAAGGTGTAAATGTTTTGAAATTAAAATCAGTAAATGAAAAACAAAAATAAAAATTACATTTTTTACAGCATGCATGTATGAAGTTTATATACTGCATGGTAAAAAGGAACTTGAGAATCGAAAAACCCTTTATTTCTGTGGAAATCAGTGTTGTAATACAAGGATTCTATGCTAGCTTTTTCTGTTTCTGTGAATGCAAAGTGTATAAAGTTCCTTTTCTTATTCTTACCCAGTTTAAACTTTCTCTGAACAGTTTATTTTTTTACATCAACGTGTGGTATGCTTTATCTCAGTTTTTCATTGGTGAAGTCCATCTACTGTTGTCAAGTTTTCTTACTTTCCTCTGATTTTGTTATTTTGACTTAAAAGATTCTGTTTAACTGTCCGAAAAGGGAAAATTTTGTATCTCAATCGATGCTGTACATGTAGTACAAACTGTATGTAAAATCATTTTAACATTACACATTTTCCAAAATGTGCTGTCCAGAAATAGAGCCATTTAGTCAGGTCATATACTCTTTACACATGAATAACCTTCAGCCTATCAGCAAATATTCGGCTATCAGTTTTTGTTTGCCTGAGTCTCCAACTCAATGTCATCTGTGATATCTGAATATTCAGAGTATTATGATATTTGTTATGGTTATATAAGCTTTTGAATCAACAAATTTTTAAAGACCAAAATTGCCAAAGTTTAGTGATTCTTTAAAGTTTGTAGTTCAAGGTCTAACTGACATTTAAAAAATCAGCTGTCTTTATAGCCCACATGTATGGTCTCTATAATGTGACATTTAAATCTAAAATCAGAGATTTTATAATAAGATAAATATTTATTTAAACAAACAAAATCCCTATTACATGTGATTGTATGAGGTAATTGTTATTTCTCTACATTTAAAAATCAGCTGATAGTTAGCCTTTTGACCTTGTAATTTTAAATATTCGATTAGAAACCTAATGTATTTTTTCTATTTATGTACTAGACTTGTTAAATACTTGGTTAATTTTCTGTCATTATTCATACCCGTAGCCAGGGGGGTTCAGACAACCCTCCTTGAAACCAAATAAGCACTGTTAAAGTCAACGTTTTGTTCGAATTGTGACTGTTAAAGTGAAGTTTATGAGTCCAAATACCCCCCACCCCCTTGGAAATTTCTGGCTACGGGCCTGTTATTTTATGACTTACATTTTGAAAGTTAATATCCTAGATATACTTATATTTATATATTCTGATAAAAAAAGATCTAGTGCTCTTTAGTCTTAAATATTTATATATATATATATATATATAACTCGTCTAAACATCAACCCAACAATGTTAGATCTGTAAATTTGCTTTCGCAAATTTTTGGTTCTTCCCTCGCCGGGATTCGAACCCATGCTACTGTGATATCGTGACACCAAATCGCCTGCACTGCAGCCGTCCCGCTAGACCACACGACCACCTGGGCTCTCAAAAAAAGAGCTTTCGGTGGGCATGTGTTACCTTTCCACGTCAGTTTTAATCTAGCGGCGTACTACAGTACATGATATATAAGGCATGAAGATGTTATTGTTACAGATCAGCTAAATTATCTATAGTAAAGGATCCTACAAATTAATGTAATATACAGTCACAGAAAATAATTATATTCATAAGTACGTCTGAGTGAGTGACATATATATATATATTATTTTATGTAAAAGCACACACAATGTAAGGTGGTTCTGATATAGGGAACATTCAGGTAACCCCATGCCAGGTATTTCAAAGTTCTGAATTTCACCTGATGTAAGGCTGAGGAGAATATCAAGCTATTTGCAATCCATTACTGTTTTTTTTTTCTTCAGGATGGACGTTATTTTAAGTGGTCAATGCTTTATGTCTTACAGAGCTTAGGATTCTTTGTAATGCATGTTTTCTTCTCTAAATCCTCTAGAATCTCATCAAAGATACCAAGCTTATTATTTGGTACATTAGATGCCTTTTTTGACGTAAGACTCAAGAGTGCACGCAAAACAAAACAATTGGAAGCCTAAGACCAAATTTTAAAAATAAGATATAGTTATAGTAAAGAGCATTGAAAATAAAAAAAATCTGAAAAATTTGCCAACAACAGATTAAGCAATAATTGTGTTTTTTGAAACATTAAAAAATCTGAATTGGCCTATGTTTTGATTAAGCTATTCATGTCAGTTATATGTTCTTAATAGCTTAAATTATGTAACTACTACATGTATATATATTGTGTTAATTATCTGCACTAGAAAGAAGCAGACTATTTGACCTTGTGGCTTAAACATGGCCTATTGTATGTTATAGTAATAAGCTTACATTCATGTATAATTATTGAGCATGTGGTTTGGATTGATGAGATTGGTTAGTTAATTAGTATCAAGGATTTATACTGGACATGAGATGACCACAACACACCTGAGGCTCAGATGATGTTAGATAACATATTGATCAGGAGAAATTGACTTCAGTTGTTTACTAACGCTTAGCAGTCATAATAAGGGGTAGCTACTATCATAACTATAGTGTGGATATGAACTTAGACAAATAAACAAAAGTTTCCTCCTCATGCATTAAAAATCCATATCCAGTTTAAAATATTAAAATCACAGGAAAATTTCTTATTTCATGTTTTAGAGTAAATTTAAGAATAGGACAAAAAATTTCCACAAAAGTTACAAATTTAAGATCTAGCTCTCCTACATCTTTTAACCAGGCTTTGAAAGGACAGTTAATGTTTGGCATTTCTTGACATTTTTTTTAACTATTTAAATCATTTTGATCATGTGACAAAGTGCGATATATTGCATGATCTCTGGGTAATTAGGAAAGTGTGCATTATCTTGATAAATGTCAGATTGTAGACTGATATGTATCTCAAAATCAGAACACTTCCTTCTAAGGTCATAAAACTGTTCAGTCTTGCACACAAGTACACTGGACTTCTTTTATGCATCTTGATTCAGATTTATTTGTACATGCGTAATCTTTTAGGATTGAACAAATGGTCCTATTTTGGAGAATTCATAATGCACAATAGCATGGTACTCAGGTTCTTTTCTTGTCATCGTGGCCTATGACACTACGTCCCAGGCTTCCTAAACTAATAGTTGTACTGATTATGCACACAACGGGTCCTCTATTTGAAATTTAAAAAAAAAATATCTTTAAAAAATCTATCAATCTATCTAAATTTTTTATTTTTTAACACTAATATAATACATGTAACATTGGAATTTGGTCTAACCTTGACTGCACTTCCTAATAATAAACCTAATGAGTGAGAAAGAGAAAATGACAGTTTACATCTACTTAAGTCTAATTATATTACATCTTGACCTTGTATTTCCTATGTTTATGCACCAGTTTCCTCTATGTGAAGATAACAGATTTCCTCCTACTTTCCGCTTTGAAGATAATTTGTTAAATTTATGTTTTGGAGGCTTTTATTCCTGTGCATGTCAGGATCATTCTGTATTATCAATTTATCCAACTGATTCTTTTTTGTTTCCATATTCATTCTGTCATTGCTATTGAGTGCAGAACAATTTTTTCTTACTGTAACTCTATAGACAGTTTAGTTAGTTTAAAGATATCAAGACGATAAGGCCAAGTTTAGTTCAGTGGTTTCTTTCAACTGTTTTGTTGTCCTGTCTTTTTTTTCTGATCATGCTACTCTCCTTATCATTTTTTTGGCTTATAGTTTATGATTTGCTATGAACAAATAATTGTGATCTCAACTATCACTTGCAATTCAGAAAAGTTATTTTTAATGCAAACAGGAAACTAAAATAACCACATACATGATTCCTAATTTTATATTTGCTTCACCTGACATAACTTTTTAACCTTTCTACCTTTTTGATCAAATTGAAATATATTGGTGTTTTACTAGCGCTTTATTGCCAATCAATGAAAAACTGTGAGATCAATGGCTATTATATTCTGTTCAAGAACAGAAAATCATTGCTTTGTTTTATTTCTACCAAAAACTGTTTTTGATTGTAATTAGAGATTTTATAACATGCAATAAACCACTTCTCTTTACATGTTAATAGATTTTTGATTTTCTAGATATTTTTAGATCATTGTTTGTGACATCTTGTCATTATTGAAGTTTTATATCAATAAATCATTTTTGTTGTGTTTTTAGTAAAAGCTCAGCTTTTTTCTCATGAGCACTAGCTTATTTGGGGATGATATCTTTCTTATTGACAATCTTATTCAAAATTTATCATTTTTGAGATGGAAGTTGTTTGAACAGTTATTCTGCTTCTCTGCTTTATTCAGTTCATTGAATAAGTTTTATATCTTTATTGCTCAGAGGATTTTGGGACCTAATTGCTTTAAACTGTCATATAACATGGATCCCCATTTAAGATGACTGCCAGGTATAAGAAATGGAAAATTTGGATAATGAAATGTGAAATATTCTTGAAATTTGATCAAATGAGACATTTCTGAAACTCAATATTTTTCACCAAATTTAAAGATGGTCACCATAACAGTAAAAAAAATCAAAATGAGCCAAACACATATTAACTGACTCTTGATCAAATGTTGACTTTAAAAAGTGTTGCAGTAAGATCATAATAATGTCAACTAAAGACTAATCTTTAATTATAAGGTAGTTTAATTAAGGTGATAGATGAGTGTATGTTTCAAGGGCCTCTAGTTTACACAGAAGTCAAATAGTGCCCTAAAGTTGTTAACAGCCTTCGCCTTAGGTCTCTGGTGGTTAGTGGTATCATAATCATTGACAAGCAATTACCACATTACTCATATATCAAATGAAACATTTAAGGGAGTGCATATGTTTGAAAACCATTGCATATTTATGAATTTAAAAACATCCTATTTTACAAACAGCGCTCTCCATGTTCATTCATAGTAGCAAAATTAAACAATTTTCGATAATCTATGTAGTTATATTAAATTATTAAAGGTTGATTGATGAATTATACAATATAAACTATGTTCTTTGCTACTATTGATCTTGCATGGGATGACTTTAAACATATGTTACCAGGCTATAGGAAAAGTTGTGGACTTTGTAATTTGGTTAGTTTATAACACCGATAATTGCAGGAGTTGGCTCCATGCTATGTCAAGCTTTAATCATAGGCTAGAAGAATTTTATGATGATGGTGTGTCTTTTATCATGATGCATGGTATATTAAAAAGGTACTGTAATGTTTCTGTTTTGTTTATAGATTTTATTACATGATATTTAAATAAATTGTAGAAAAGAGAAAAGATGTTACCTTAAGTAGCATTCTTAGGTTAGATCATATAAAATAACTGTTGTTAAATGAACCATTAAAAAAGTTTTCTTGAAATTGATGTGTATAAATGAACCTTCTTGGTTTGAAATGAATATAATTATCATAACCCCACTAGCAATGGGGGATTTATTTATCATAAAACCCTTCAGTTTGTCTATCCAGGCCTTCAGTTTGTCTATCCATTCCTTCTATCCGTTTCTTCAGTTTGTCTATCCATTCCTTCAGTTTGTCTATCCAGTCCTTCAGTTTGTCTATCCAGTCCTTCAGTTTGTCTATCCAGTCCTTCAGTTTGTCTATCCAGTCCTTCACTTTGTCTATCCAGGCCTTCAGTTTGTCTATCCAGGCCTTCAGTTTGTCTATCCAGGCCTTCAGTTTGTCTATCCAGGCCTTCAGTTTGTCTATCCAGTCCTTCAGTTTGTCTATCCAGACCTTCAGTTTGTCTATCCATTCCTTCAGTTAGTCTTACTATTCCTTCATCTGCTTTGCCTACGTTGGTCTGTCCCTTCGTCCAACATATTTTCCTTACAAGGTCTCAGGTACTACTTAACAGAACAACTTCATAATTGAACAACAGCTTGACAGTCATGAGTTGTAACATGTGAGCACTTTCCAGATATATCTGACACCCATTGCCAAGTCCTTCTTCCTCTTAACAGATACTTTGACTTTTTCAATATGTTGAAGAACTTCAAAATTTTCGTCACACTTTTGTCAAGTACAACTTGTGCATTCTACATGTTTCTGAAACTGAAAATATTATTTCTGTTTTGTTTCTGGAAGAGACTTCATAAGTTGGTAAAACTTGTGTCTGGTTCTTTTTGCATCATTGGTCAAATAACGTATAATTATGAACTGAAATCCGAAATTTTTTTATTTACAAATAGCTTAGTACAGTAATTACTGGAAACATAAAAGAAAAAGAAACATGTTGATAGCATATAGTTAAAATGAAAACAATTAGCCACCATGTTGAAACTTTGGAAAATATGGTTCCTGATTATTATTTTTGCACTTCCTGATATCAGCAATGAACCATAAGTGCCTTTGTTTCTTCAAGGAGTATAAAATGTTATTTTCATAATAGGAATCTTATCTTTAGTTAAACGGTCTAGTTTCTGATTTCTTATGACACAATACTTGAGAATAAGTACATGTATATAAAAACAGTCCTTGAGACGTTAACACTGTCGACCTGTAAATTGGTAACTGTACTTAGCATGGATTGCATTTGTCAAGTACTGTGATAACTTGCCAAAATGTTGTGTTCATAGGTCTTATACCGAACTGGCATTTTATAGTTCACTAAACTGTAAAGATACAAATGTTATGGAATAAAAATTCTAGATTGCTGCTAGTTAGTTGAAAGATTATTATTTTTGCAGAATCTCTTCAACAATTTATTTCCCCTACCTTCACTTTCTTCGCTGATTAAGTATCATATGTTTACTAAGTTCTGATAAAAAAAACAAAAAATTATACAATCTGCTTTCTTAAAAGAAAATCAGTATCTACTGCTGGTATTGATAAAAGTACATGTGACCTCAACTTGTTACTAGATTGATTCATTACTATAGTGATGTTAGTTAAGATGAAGTTAAAATTACACCAAATCTAATTATTCTGTTGAAGTTTGAAGCTAGTATGTATTGATTTGTGAAGAAAGAAATATTTTATTTTATCTAATTAACAATTTAATTATCTTGTCAGCCAGTAAAGAAAAGGGTTAACAGATGTGATATTAGTGAAAGTGGTTAAGATCTAGTATCATGTAAAAAACATCAAGAAAAAAATGTCTAATGATTAGAGTAAATAAGAGTCTGTCCACCAATTTCGTAGTTGAAAGCAAGCAAGTTAGTAAGCATACTAGAAAATCAGAAGTCAGATTAACTAAAGGAAGTATTAGAAATGTTAACAAAGCTTTTATAGCTGACTGCACTTTGACCTATAATGGTTTACTTTTACAAATTGTGACTTGGATGGAGAGTTGTTTCATTGGCACTTATATACCAGTCCACATCTTCTTATATAGCTATTTTTTACAGAATGTGAATTTACTTGATGATACTATGTTTGTTCAAATAGTTAATAGTTAGATAAGTTCTTTGAAAATGACTTCAGAGGGTCAAAAGACTTGACCAGTATTTATTTTTTGAAGTGGTCAAGTAGTATTGTAGTTTACCTTTCTTGTTTACAGTGTGTACGTCAGTCTAGTTACATAGCTATGGTCACTTTTCAAAACAATATGTAACTGACCAAGGTCATGATCCCAGATGTGCGCCCTTAGGGAAAAGGTCACTGATCTCATATAATCATTATCATACATAAATATAATGTTTAAATACATGTCTTTTTCATATTATCTACTTTTGATGATTTCTATGCATGAATTTACATGTTTTATTTTAATCTGGAGGAAAATCATTTTAATTGTTTGGTCAAGCGTATGTTCCATGTACTAGTCAACTTCAGTTATCTGGTATAAGATCAGATTGGTTGAGTGACATAAGCTTGTTTCTTCCTTTCCTTGTGTTTTTCCCATGAAGTGTTTTTCCGTAAAGAAGATATTGAATTATTTTTGTCGAGTGGTCTTTCTAATAGGATAATAGAAATAGCTTATTCTCTGAAAACCATCAATTTATATCATCTGCAAACTAAATTTTCCATTATTTTCACAAGGAAATGTATTTTTTAGTATGTTTTTGAGTGGTTGTGAACCATTTTACATAGAAAACCACTCAAGTGTTACAATTGGAATATCTTCATTCTCTTTAGCCAATAAAATATTCAAACATTATGCAATATTAGCAGATTGCATTACCATTGATTACTAAATAGTTTTAATGATATTTTCCAGAAATGAAAAATAAAATCTGGCATTTGAATGAATATCAATTGAGTGTAAGTTGTTTGTTATAAACAAAAATGTCATCTATTTCTGTTTCCTGTGTTCTAGTCTAAGTAACCTTTAAATCTATCAAGGATAAATGCACTTTCTCAATAAGAATGTTCATTTTATTTAGTTTTTTATGACTTTGGAATCATGTTTCGTTATTAATATGTCTTCTCGTTACCTCAATTAAGGGATTGCTCAATAAATTTGAGCAATGACCATGAGCAAACTTTAAAATCTTCCATAATATTGATGAAATATTTGCCACTGGACATTAAGCAAACAACAAACTTACAAATTAAAAATCTCCCTGAATATGAATGTATGAAATAATTGCCACTGGACACCAAACAATCAACAATCAAATATACTTGTTCAATGATCAAGTCCCATCAATTAGACTACTTGTTTTCTGACTGCCATACTACATGTACTAATCACTGCGATTATTATGGTTCCAGCCAATTAATACATGTATGTACTGAACATATTTTCTCTCATACATTTGTTGTCATTACTGTAATATATTGCTGTGCGTTCATCCGGCAGCAGTAGGGTCTTGTAATATAAAATTGCCTATTCAGCAGTTTTTGTTGACATTTTACCTCTTGTCCATTTTGCTATAGCTCTATTTCCCTGCTGTAAAAATACGATATAGAAAAACAATTACAAATGCATTAATTAATTGTGCATTTAATTAGTGACAGCTTCATTAGGTTTTTGATTGACAAGTTTATGAATTACATTAATTGATAAAGCCGTGTTTTGGGACAATATTGTTATGTATTTGAGACATTTATTTGCCATAAATGGCAATATACTTAATGAATTAATGTCACTCACTGATTTTGTCTAGAGTGGGGTCATTGTCCAGTGATTTAATGAAAGGTAAAGTTGTGCAGAGGAAGTAGGAAAGAGCTTATAGGAATAATAACTCTTTTCTGTATAAATATGTCTTTTGTGTCTTTCTGTTGTTTCATTCAATATCCTCTGCAGATTTCTTTCTAAAACCTACTCTATCTACATGTAACTAACTACCATTTTCTCTGGAACTCCTATTCCCACTGTTCTGATCTGAAAAAAAGTAAAAAAACAAAAAATACTATCTCCAGGAAAATGAAAATCAGTAAGTCCCTTGTTATATCAAATGGAAAAATCAAAAGCTCAAATATATCAAACGAAAGGACAACAACTGACTTGGTACAGGCATTTCCTTATGTAGATAATGGTGGATTAAACCTGGTTTTATAGCTAGATAAACCTATCACATCCTTACATATATCTGCATGAAGTATAACCTAAAGAAGGAAGTAGATTCCTTAATACCACTGCATATGGTAGTTAGGAGTTACAGGATTCCAACAAGGAAATTTGAGTCGTGTACATGTAACTATAAACATGTACATTTAAGTTTAAATTAATAATCTTATTAATGGTTAAAAACTTCCTAAATCTTTGATGTCTCCAGTTCCTTTTCAAAATTTGTGACAGAGTTCCAAATGTTACTAAGTGCTTTAGCAGAAAAAACAAGAACATCAATAAGCCTGAATAAGTTAATGTTTAAACAAAGGAACTTGTTTAGTCATTGTGTCAATAGGATCTAGATTATAAAGAACAACCTAAGAATGAGAATCATTGATCCCTTACATTAAATAACATTAAAACAAATATATATTTTGACTCTGAAATAACATCTATTAATTTAATTTACAAAAGTAACTGGTACTGGGTTCTGTATTGCTGTTCAAAAAGTAGTTCTTAAAAGTGTTGCAATCCCTGATAAAAGATAAATGCACAGTTTACATGAATATTTTTGTTCTTCCTAATATTTTTAAAGACATTGTGGTAATCAGAATTATTGATAGTCTAAAGAGAATTTTAGACAGTTTCATATTGTATTGTTAAGGCAAAGTTAAGGAGGCAAGTTATGTTTAGACAATATCTCTCTGTAAAAGGATACACACAAATGTAACTTATTCTCTTATTGACTGAACACAACTTGGGTATCAGTAACAGAGTACCACCTCGGAGCTTGTTATTTTGTTATTTGAGAAAACAAATGTCTATAAAAGAAAAATGACTTATAATTTATGTGTAGAAAATGGCATAAAAATCATCAGTTGACCTCTAACTGAAAATTAATAGATCTACAAAAAGGTCAGACTGCCCAACTAAATTTTACAAATCTATATAGATATCAATAACAGTTTTTGCCATGTGACTCTATATTTGTTTTGTATATACATTATATATTGACATATGGTGTGTACTATTTGTATATGATATGATCCTATATTGATTTTATCTATAGTAGTGAGATAATCTATCATACTTATGACCATTTAAGGTTAAAGTAGGCTACTTTTTTATAATTTGGTCATAGATGCTTCAGTTTAAAGACAACTGTTAGGAAAAAGGTTGCATGGATATTACTTGAGAAAAGACTGACACATTTTGATATTATTTTTCTAAGTACATGTGTACAAGTACTGGATATTGATTGTTTGGCAAACTTTACAACAGCTGTTCAAATTTGTAATAGTTTACATGACCAAGATAGTACAGTAGACAAAGCAAAGTTTATATAAAGTTATCTGAACTACCTAAGAGTTATCTCAACCAACTACAAAATGCTTAATAAAATGAGGTAGAAAATTCACTGCTTAAGTTGGCATCTTACCGTTCTCTGTATATCACAATCTAATGAAAGTTAGTTACTAAAAAATATTTGACGGTTTTGCTTTTCGAAATATTAGTGATGTTAAAGTTAAATATTCTTTATTTGTTTTTTCAGGAAGGGGAGGAGGAAAGACAATTCGAAAGACTCCCCCACCCCCCCAGTCCCGGAAGAAGCCAGACAATATTTAGAAGACAGTTGTGTACGTGAAAGAGTTACAGATGCAGATTTCTACAAATTAGTTGCATTACCTCCTAGTGTAGACTACAATGAATGGTTAGCTACACATTGTAAGTGGTCAATATAACATAGCAGAAAAAAGGGGGGTGGGATTAAGAAATAAAATAGAAGACAACCATACCACATCTTCTTATTTTTATATGTATGATATATAGGGCTAAGGATTCAAAATTATTCTCCCATACTTATTTTTTTGTGAATTTTGTGGATACAGATGAAACATGAATTCCACTTTAACACAAAACAATTTACATATTGCCTTGTAACCCCAATTCATTATCCAAAAATACTCGATGAGGATAAAGATTACAACAAAAATTCATATTACTCTGTTTATGTCTCCATTAGTACACTATTTAAAGTAAAACAGATTTTAGCTTATTATGTATACTTTATATTAAGTATGATACATGTATATTTAACAATGTTAAAATACTGATGACAGTAAAACCTCATTAAACAACAATTTTTTGTACTTTTCAAGTCTGATAAAAAAAAAAAGAGGTCAAAACATATTTCTCAGAAAAATCCAGGAGTGTACATTTAGATAAGGTTAATTTGCAAATGAATAAGGATTTTGATTTGTGATGAAATTTGATTGCGCTGTATTTGTACTCTATCAGTTATATATTTAGACAAATAGACATGATCAATTCTGGTTTATCACCCATGTTTGTGATTTATTGACATTTTGCTTTCAGTTTTATCAATAGGTCAAATATTATTATGGTTATGATGAAAATGTCAGACAAAACACATTTTTTATCTGAAATATCAATTATTCCCATTGCTAAAATTATATGGTTTGTGTCCTGAAATGAAATCGGGACTAACTAGATTTGTCTATACAAGGAAGTAAAATACAGAAAAAACCTGCCTCTCCTTTAAATGTAATACATAAAATTGGATGTCCTATTAATCTGAGGTCATGTCAGTGGCAGAGAATCTATCAGGGTCCTAAAAAAAAGTGGTGGTCTGAAGGTCCTAACCACCAAATTTTGCAATAAAAATAATAATGAGGACCAATGATTTTGTGAACTCTGATCGATAGAAAACATACAGATTTTCATTAAACTGCTATATCTCATATAATATTTTTTTGTAGAAGTCCCTCATTTACAATTTTTAAGACATAAAAAATTAAGTGGCAGGAAGAGATTAAAAAAAAAGATTTTGTTCTTTCTGAGAATTTAATTTTGTTACTAAATGTAAATTGATCAGGTGATTGGTTTTGGCGGGAACAGTTAGTATTTTTTGCATTTTAGCGGGATTGTGGGTTTAACCAGGAAGAGGAAAACCCATTTATTATTGTCACCCACTTACTTACAAACTTTAAATTAGGAATATTTGACCCATTTCACTCTTCAAGATAATGCAGTCCTTGTATTTTCACCTGGTGTGACCATTCAGGTGTTTCGCTGATAAACATCTGCCCTAATTATAGGTGTTGTGTTGCTGTCCCAATAACTCTCTGAAAATGTGTATTAACTATTGTCAACCTAACATTCATTTTTCTATTACATAAATATTAATTTACAAAATTACAGTAATTTTCTGGTTTGATGGCCCAATATTGAAAGCTACAGACATTTTCTTTACATTATAATGATCACATTTACTGTTAAAGATTTTATCACCTTTATAATGAACATTAAAAGTATATATTTGAAGAAAATGATTGAAGCATCTTTTTTCAAAGTTAGAAATGCTATACAACTTAGTCATTTAATGTTTGTAAGGTATGTAAGAGGCTTAGTTCATAGAATGATCTTACCTCAGCAGAGCAAGGCACAACTTTTTATGCCCAATTTATGGGCATTATGTTTTCTGGTCTGTGGGTCCGTTCGTCCGTTAGTTCATTCGTTCGTTTGTCTCGCTTCAGGTTTAAGTTTTTGGTCAAGGTAGTTTTTGATGAAGTTAAAGTCCAATCAACTTGAAACTTAGTTCACATGTTCCTTATATGATCTTTCAAATTTTTATGCCAAATCAGAGATTTTCCCCCATTTTCATTGTCCATTTGACCATAGAAAATGAGAGTGCGATGGGGTACTATGAACACATTCTTGTTTTGTTTTTTATTCAAATATGTCTGTGTGTCTATGAAAAAGCAATATACTTGGACTAAATAAAACAATAAAAATACATAGTGACAGTCTACATGTAAAAAGTACATGTATAATTATGAAATTGCAATATACTTTCATTAACTCTTTTTAAAAGTTTAGCATACACAATCTGAAGGGTGCATCATGATATACCTAACTAATGTCATGTCAATTCTTTGAAAGGAAATGTAAATATTTCATGAAACAAGGATATGGAAAAAACAAGATAACAAATGTAGGTCAAGAAGGACCCTTCATTACAAACCACAGAACATTGACACTATTAAGGAGACAGATGTTTCACAAAGTTCTTTACTTCTAGACCCCCTTAAGTGTAAACTATTGTTATGAAAATCACAAAGTCATAGTACATTGTTGCCTAGACATTTGTCCCGCTGAGGTTTGTGTTCCTTATAAAACACAAGTTTTCACAAATTTTATAATGAACACCTTTTGAAAAGAGAATTAATTGTTATTCTGTCTGCTTGTCACACATTTTGTGTTTCTGTGCAAGCTAGAATGACATTGGTGAATCCATACATTTTCATAAAGGTGTAGGGGACACTGACTGCCCTAAGAGGGGACCCGCTCCTGTCATGTTTCAGTGATTACCTTCATAATCAACCAAATTTTTTACACAAAAGGCATATGAATGCACCTTAAAAAAAGCCTTAATTATCTTTTTTATCTTTTGACATTCTCTAAAAGAAGAACCAGGATTTGTATGATAAGATGTAAATTGCTTTTTCATGATGACAGGGGAAAATGTACAAAGGCATTTGTTCTGCTAGTGAAGTAGCTATGTTAAATGATAACAAGTCTTGGTCTATATATGGATAGTTTTATTGAAGTTTGTTTGTTTTTAATCTTTTGTCTTACATTTAATATGTGAAACTTCATATCTATGAAAGCCTGTACTGAGGAAACTGACCATACATACCTTTCAAGACCCATAAAGAAAAAGTCCCCAAAACATATTTTAATTAAGACCTTATACACCATGCTACATACTACATACAGGCAACATACTCAGTTTCATTACTTTCATTGTGATAATTAATTATAACATACTTTGTGTCAAGCTAACATAAAAATGGATAAGAACCCAATCTTCTTCTAGATTTTATTTTCCCAGAGGAAAAAGAAGAAAATTACTCTTTTTACAGGGAAGAAAAATATTTTAACTTTAGAAAAGATGAGAAAATTTTAGAAGTTTTAAGAGAACTTTATGAGGTCATGTGGTATAAAGTTTTCGTTTTACCAGTGTGAAGAATTAGAAATTCAATGTATAGCTTTTACTCCTCATTAATGTAAAGGAAGCTGAAAGACGTTTTACAGTTCATTCATCTCTCTTCCTTGTTATAACTTTACATAATACAATAGTCTAATCAATAGTAGTTGTTTCTGATGAATGAGAACATCCTTCTCTTTGGAGTGGTCAGAATTTCACACAATAAGAGAATCAATTAAAGCTGATGATTTTCTGAAGATGTAAATTGTTATTGAATGATTCTGCTATGTTCAGTAGAATAACATTAGGAACAATCATTGCTGTTTAATGAAGTTAGTGTGTGGGTTATTTTATCATTTATTTTGTCGCCACTTTCTACTATCAGTCCTGAAAGAGGGACAAAAGATACCAGAGGGATAGTCAAACTGATAGATGAAAAATAAACTGACAACATAAGTTAACCAGTGAAGGTTGACCGATTCTAAACCAAGAAATTATTCCTAACATACCTTATCATTTATGTATACTTGTTAGTTTAAGTTGAGATAATTTAAAACAAATATTTGATCAAGTAAAATATCCTTAACACTCTCAAACAAAAATAAATAAACAAATAAAATAAAATGAAAACACAAAAATAGATTGCACTTGAATATTAAATGCTGTGTGTTTCCAACAATCCAATTATGATACAAAAGGCCATCCTTCCATGAATACAAATGTTTTATTATCTATCAAAGAAGTTATATAATTTAGTCTAAAAGGTTTAAGGTTTTTTCATCGTTTAAAGCTTTAACAATAGTCATAGAAATTCTTAAAGCTACAAATATCTTCTTTTACAAAATATCAAAAGTTTTTAAATACTTTTAAGTATAGAAGTGAAATCATTTCTTTTGGTGTTTTTGTGTCAAACCAATCACTAATTTATACAACCTTTTTTTTTAAGGTTAATTTATCATGATAGAAAGGACTGGTCCAGGACTAATATGCAAGGGTCAGAAGGTTACTTTTGATCTGTCTCACTAAGCATAATTTCACTGTGTTAAAGTCTTATTGGTGGCCTTTGGCTTTTTTCTGTTCTTTGGTCGGGTTGTTGTCTCTTTGACATATTCCCCATTTCCGTTCTAAATTTAAAGATTTTTCTCTTGCTTTGGAAGGCTCTTTTGGCAATAGAAATTGCTGTATGTTTTGTTCTGTTCATCTGGGACTATTATACTATACAGTTATTTAGTAGTCCCAGTTTTCATCCATAGAATAGTTTATCAGCTTAGATAAAATTAAATGAACAGTTATATGAAAAGTTTCACATGTTATAAAGAAATTAACTTTACAGAAGTATTTCTTACAACATACAAAGGTCAAAATTCTGTCTAAGTTACTACAGAAATTATTGCGTGCATTTATTATTTCAATTTTTTTGTCAGTTTAGGCTTAAATGCGATTTTAATTATTATGATTTTGAGAAAAATCCTGTTTAATTCATATAAAATATTTCAAAATGGGAGTTTAAATTATTGCGTTTATAACTCTGTCTTATTTTTCCCAATAATAAAACCTTGCAATAATTTCTGTATTTACAGTACATGGAAATTCCTATGGAATAAGGGGAATAACTCTCACTTCATCAATCACACTTTATTTAAAAGGATTTTAAAAATAATCTTACTTGGTTGATTGTTCAGGAATTATTTGTTTCTGTAATTAGATAATACATAAAGTACAAAATAGGCATTTGACATCAGTGTTATTGGTAATGTACAATATGGTACGTATATAACCACTATTGATTTGTTGATTTGATTGTTTATGACCGAGATCTAAATTAACGATTGCAAAACTTGTATTATTTAGATAAGTTCAAAATAAGGAATTGTCTTATTAATGCATTGTGTTTTAGAGCGTCTGGGCAGCTTGACATAAAATTGGATAAAGGACTAAATTTGATATTTCTCTAGATAATAGAGTGCAGATGGTAAATGCACTACAATTTTTGATATTTTTATTTCTCAATAAAAAAATTTAACAACAAAAAAGTTTACGTTTTTGTTACCACCTATATCACTGCTTTACGTACAATGAATTTACAGAATTAAAAATTTATCATCAATTTATGGTTTGAGTGCTACCACATAGAGATATTTTTTAGAAAAAGAAAATTAGCTTTGTTAACCGTGGAAACATAAAGCTGTTGAATTTAATAGTCTGGTATGAAGTTACGGGAATTAACGTAGTCATTTAAAGTTTTATTTCATTTCTTTAAAGATATTTAGTACGAGGTACAAGATGATATGGTGATGAAATTCAAGATTTTAAAATGATTTTTTTCACCTCATTGTACTTTTACTGAAGAATTAGAATAATGATACATCATGTCAGATTTTATCATTTTAAAGTAAAAAAAATAAATAGTAAAGGACAAATAATACAACATAACCTTGAGAATGAGTCAAACATTTGTTGTTTACTTTCAAAAGCCATGCAAACAGATTGTATAAGTACATGAACACTCAGACAAACACAGTAAAAGGAGTTGTATTATGTAAATCTGTCAAATAGTTGATTATTTTGTACCATATACAACAGTGCATGTAACACATATTGTCCTCTTCATAAAAGAACAACTTTTACTTATTTTTGCAATCTCTACCTATTTTTCTGGTCTACACAAAATCTTCTTTAATTGTACAATTTGCTAATTTGCAAGGACAAATAACAATTACTGCTTATGTGTTATTGCTAAGAAATATGTACCATAAACTATATAAACTAATATTGATCTTAATCACAGGGCTCGTTACAAGAATATACTCATGAATAAGAACAAAAATAACATTGATTCATAAATGTTAAACCATATATAAATCCCATAGTCAGACATGTATGATTTTCTGCTTGCTCAGCAGTATTTTGATGTCAAAGAGATGTGATAATTAATGAACTGTATATGGATGTCTATAACTGGCCATTCATTCATCTTTAGCTAGTGACCATAAAAATGATACAGTTTTCTATGTCAAATCATATACATGTTACTATTTTTGAACATGGATTCAGTAATAAAGATTTGACCTTGCCAAGTAAGCATGGACAAATGACAAATTGTTAACAACTAGTTTGCTATTATTAACTTTACCATCATTTTCTTATTTAACATTACTGATATTTTCTATTTTTTTCTTGCAGCGATCTCATTTTTCAACCATGTCAATTTAATGTATGGTGTGATCTCGGAATACTGTACATCAGAATCTTGTCCTTCAATGACAGGCCCAGGAAATGTGTAAGTTAAGAAGGTTAAACAAAATACAACTTTAATGTGACAGACGAGCATACAATATCATTAGTATTCACTCTACACTGCAATTGTCATTTCTCACAAGTTTGGTTAAGTGGAAATTTTGACCGAATTTACAATTGCTGTGAGCTTTTAAGTTTTACTTTGAAGTTTTAAAAATAATTTTTATGCACTATTTCTGTTTATTTAAAGGGTTCACATGATAATGAATTGTTGAGCCAAAAAAGACTAATATACATGCTTTATTGATTAAAATGCCACATATATACTTTTACATAAAACTGATTGAGGACAAAACAAGCAGAAAAGAGTAAAATTAATGTACACTCTCTTGACTTGTGCAGCATATAGTGCTTTGTAAACACAAATAACAGCATAAAGTGCTCTGTAAACACAACTAACAGCACACAATAAATGTTAACTGATTTTGCATTGCAGCATTTAGCACTTTGTAAACAGAAGCATCAGAATAAATTACTGTCTAGACAGATTTCACATCATTAGCCCTCTGTAAACAGAATTAGGTGCATAAAAAATTTCGTACTGTCTATATATATATACTCTATACACATGTAACTGAAGTCTGCTTTTAAATAGGAGTTATAATATATAAATGCTTTATAGCTTATACAGCAAACAATTGCAATAGCATAAAATATTGTATAAATAGTAATAAATGAACAAATTTGCACTGAGTAAGCAAGTTCTGTTTTTGTAGTAAGTATATAAAATATATAGATATGATCTTTTTTTTTCAGGCAATTTTTATGGTATGACGATAAAGGTAAAAAGTACAAAAATACAGCACCTCAGTATGTAGATTATTTAACAACATATGTACAGAAACAAATCTCAGACGAGTCGTCATATCCAACAAAGTTTGGTAAGTTTAATGCATTATGATTAAATAATTTGCATAATTCAAAATATTTAACTATGGTTGGTTACAATTACCTCTGGTAGTGGTTATATTTTATCATTTATTTTTTGTTTGACCATGTTTGTAACGAATTTAAACCAACATGGGAGCTTAAATTCAAATTACACATATAAAACACGAAAACAACATCTACATCTACATTTATCAACTATGGAATAATGAGATTAATCCTATAACAGATACATCATTCAGCATTAATCATGTCTATTACTTACATGTTATTATAACAGTACTTGTATGCATCGGAACATCTGGACATCCTTTATTGAATTCTATACTAAGATAAATCAGTAAAAAATATCAAATAAAATCATTTGGCTTTTTTGAAAATATTGTAAGTGATAGATTTATAAAAATTTAAGGTTCTCACTAAAATCGGCTGTAATGAATAAAAAAACAATGGATGTGGTATGATTACCAATGAGACAAATATCCACCAGGGACTAAAGGACGAGGGTGAAATAGTTAATGACTGTTTTTAGACTGTGACATAAATTTTCATTTAAGTATAGATAAATGAAGTGACCGATATCTGATGTCTGTATAAATCTAATCTTCATAGTAGGGTCAGGTAATATGTATACAGTCAGTGTTTTGAAGTTTGATTAAAATATTGTTTCAAATTTATTTCAAACACTACAGGCGTACTTAATGTTGGCAAGTTTGGAAAAAAATCCTTAATCTAATACCCTTATTTATACAAACTTTCAAGGAAATGATAACAGAATAAGGCCTGTAATCTTTTTATTGATGTAGATTCATGAGAAAATTCTTTATATGACTATTTTTGGAAGGAGAGAGTGATAACCAAAACAGAATGAAAATCTGCTTTACAAAATCAATAAACACAGGTGTCTTCAGGTAAATTAGTAAATGTTTACCTTTGATTTCATTTACACCTTTGCTATCCCTTTCACCATAATGAATAAGTAGATTTTAATCAACAATTCACTAATCAATTATGGTGAAAAAGTACTTTTGAATAAGGCAATTTTCTATAATTTCAGTTTGTATTGTTACCGAAACGTAGTCTGAATGTAAGTCAGGAGGGTTTCATTATATACTCAAGGTTTTGAAATGTAGAACAAGGACAAGAGCTTTAAGTCTTGTCAAATTTGTGCTGGATTTAAAGTAGGTCACATAGGGAATATTAATCAGATTTTTTTCTATATATTGCCCATGGTTAAGTTAGATTGATGGATTGGTGGTTGCTTTATGCCCCATGAGTGCAACAAGGCTATATTGCGCCGAATGTAAAGATAGAAGTTAGGTTTGAATGATCAAAGATTTTTAATAAAAAAATATAAAAAAGTAGACAATAAAACACCAGACGAAAAACATGTATACATTTATAACTGTGGAACATTTACATAAAACATGTGACAGTTTACATGCAAAATCACCAAAAATGGTGATAAATTGTGCTTTTAAAAAATAAAAAATTGTTGTCTTTTAAGTCTATAAAGAACAATTGCACTACATGCACTTAGATTGTAAGTGCAAAAGGAAGTAAAAGGTATTAAACTGAACATTTTAATAGGAAAATATATAGCATAATATCCTAGAAAACTTGATCTCTATTAAACTAAAATTCAAATATAAATTTTAAAAGTTGAAAATTAGGCACTGCTTTAATTCTGTAATAGTTAAGAAGCTTTCAATAATACTATCAAGTTTGTGTCCAACCATGTTTATTTAATATATGTATACAAATTAAAGGTTTTCACTGCATTGAAATATTCAGGTATTAAATGGCAGTCTTTTCAGTAACATATCAACATTAACTTTAAGTTAAACTTTTTTATTCTTTAAAAATCAAATATTAAATGACTGTTTGTCTGGCCTGTGACGCATGGTGCTTTTAATGTCCGCGTTGGCTGAGTCAACAATTTGTTTGGTCGTGATGTGGTCAGTTTAAGGGAAACAATTAGTGTTAAGTCAATGCAGTTGTATTAGTATTATCTTATTTCCATGAAGATTATTTGGCTCTGACCCCTCCTGCTCCATTGACATTGAAACTTATGACAGTATGTGATAAGGTCACTCGCACCTGCAAAGTGGAAAGGAATTAATATAAGTTGCAATAAGTTGTTACCCAATCCACTACTAATAAATAGGTTTAAACTTAAGTCAGTTTAATGGGAACCACTACAAATGATTATTCAATATTTGAAATGCAGCTGCATTCCGTTAAGATTATTTCGCCCTTGCCTCTCAGTCATTGTCCATTGACTTTAAAACTTTTGCACAGTTTATGTGTTTTATAAGTTTGTGTCCAGACATATCTATGTGTCATCAGATACACTTATCTTTCTTACAACAAATGTGATAAAGATTGAAACAATAATCAGACCAGGAAATTTATTTTTTATATAATGCAAACTGTAAACGCAATTTACCGGTAAAATGAATATACAATGTATAGTGATTGCATCGCATTGGAAATGAAACTATGAATTCCCTGTTATATTAAAAAAAAAAGAATTTGTTTGCATGTTAAATGGAAAATCCTATGCCCACATACATGTCGGATGTATTGTTATGTTCGATTCATAAAGTCAGCATAAAACAAACTGCCAAAACCAATTCTGATGTGTCTGACTGATCAATTGTTTATATTTATTCCTGCATGTAAGATTTTATTAAAATCTTGAGGTTAATCAGTACTACAGCAAATCATTCAATTTATTTAGTCCAATGTTTTTTTAAGATCCACTTAAATTTTGTTTTTGGTTACCGATTAATTCAGATATTAGTATCAATGTATTTCCTAGATACCATTGAATATATTTTATAACTGGTAGCTTTGAAATCTAACAATAAACATGGAAACCAATGATTCCTCTAATGTTATTAAGAGATAAGGAGCCTGAAAGCCATTATTTAGTCCACAAATTTGGGGATGGGGGGGGGGGGGATTAAAATTGGCATATATGGCATTGAAACAAGTCTGGTCATTAAATAACATAATTTTTATGTAATCATGGTTGCAAAATGTTGTTAAAAGTGAGATTTTATTTGAAGAAAAAAAACCCATAGATACCAGGGACTCTTAAAACTTTAATTTCTATGGTTGAATATACCTTGTGACTTTTGTCCTTTAAATAGAACACATGTTTAACTAAATCAATAATCCAAAGTGCTTCTTCCTGTCTTTAACACTAAGCTGTGGTTAATTTTCATTATCTGATTAAAAATTCTGAATTTCAAATATTTGTTCAAAAGACCCTAATCCCTTGGACCAGTTTTTAAAAGTGCAATGTTCGTTTCTAAAAATCTGTTCAAGGTTACCGTAATTCACAATATCAACAAACCATTTCAAGCCCATTTGTTTGCTATAAACTGATGTCTTATTTATTTTTGTTTGTACTAGAGACTTGGCCAGATACAGTATAAACAGAATTGATTGGTTAGCATAAATCACCTCATAGGAAGACACCATGAATATTGAATATTTTTGTTTGGCTCTATTTGTTTCCGTCATACATGTATTTATTGATATAAATAAAATCATCATTTCTATATATAGCCTGATGAGACATAATTGCTATAAATCCTTTTAACTTTGATGTTTCTTTGAAATTATTTGGCTCCGTTTTTAAAGGATATGAAATTCAATTTATTCAAACAAATTTACTATAATTTATGTGTTTTTTTATTTTTTTACCTGAAATATGAAAGATATGAAGGACAATGATATACAAATTGTTTTTTGATGTTTGATAAAGTTATATTCCGAGCTTCCCATTAACTTGTTTGTAATGACATTAAAGTGTAACAATTTGTCAACAAACATATGTTGCATAATATATCTCATTTTAAAGAAATTATTGAAAGTTACTTCTAAAGGTACTTAGTGTTTTTGACTTTCTTAATCATACTTATAAGAAGAAATATTGTAAAACTAGGAAAGATAATGACATAATGCCACAAGCTATTTGCTTGAAATTCAATTTTTATCTGGTTAATACTAATTTGATGAAAGCAGAAGGATCATTTTTATGCCTGACCTACAATAGAAGGAGGACATTATGGTTTTTTTTAATCTGTGTATCCATTCATCCGTCCTCTTACAGGTTTTGGTTTTAAGTAGTTTTCCACAAAGTTATGGTAAAATCAATTTGAAATGTAGTTAACATGTTCACAATGAAGTAAAAAAAAAATTGGTATATGCAAATGAGAGTTTCTGCCCAAATTTTGCAGCCAATTGTCAATGAAAACACAAAAGTGTGATAATTGTTTGCATTTTCGGTAGCAAAAGCATCTACCAGACAAAACTTTATTGAATAAACCTACACAAAATATACCAGACAATCTGTTTACATATCAATAAAACTAAGAAGTTGTATAATCACTTTATTCCTAGAGTTAGAATATGTATTCTCAAATCTCTAAAGGACAAATTATATTGATTCAGTTTCTAATATGAACTTGAAAGTGATTTCATATCAGTATTTGAAGTTTTAGAATGTAAACAAACGATTGTTGATACATTTTAAAATCGTTGGGTAAATAATGTATGCTGTCATCTATTACCTTAATGAGTCTAGAAAAAAAAATCTGTGTTAAGCAGACCTGAAAGTACTTTTAACAGACACGTTTTTATTGTCATGTAAACTAAAATTTTAAGAAAATGTGAACCATCAAAGTCAGTCTGATTTCTTAGAAGTTCTCAACTTAAAATTGTATGGATACTATTTTAAAAAATTTAAATAACTAAGTTTTGAGGTTGAATATCCTATTTCCAAGTGAGCTCACCCATCTTGAATAATCATTTAAATATTCAACTTTCTAGGAAAGAGACCTATCCTGTACAGAAAAACATTGTCTTAATTTCATTTAACAACGGGTGCACTGCTCTAGTTAACCTACTGTAACAATATTTGATGAAATATTTTTGCTAAGTCATTTCAGTATGAGCAAATTGACAATCATATTGTGTTTTTGTTAAATTGTTTGGTTATTAATAAAGCTGTTATCTTAGTTGAATTGTTTCACATTTGTCATTTCTATGCATTTTGTAGCCACCTTTATGACATCAACTTTTCTCATGGTTGAAGGCAATATGGTTGTCTATAACTGCTAACATCCTTAAACATTTGAACTTTGGTGGATCAATAGCAATCATACCACATCTCCATATTCTTCGTCCCTGAGGGTATCACCAGCCCAGTAGTCAACTTCGGTGTTGACATGAATATCAATAATGTGGTCATTCTTATAAATTTCCTGTTAACAAAACTTTGAATTTTTCGAAAAACTAAGGATTTTCTTATCCCAGGCATAGATTACCAGTGCCGTATTTGGCACAACTTTTGATAACTAATTATAAAGATTTTTTTTTAAATAATTATGTTATAATAAAGTTTCATTATCTTTTCAGGTCAGCCATTTCCAAATAGTTTAGAAGCAACGACCAAAAAGTGTCATAGACTATTATTCCATGTTTTAGCACACATGTATCACGCACATTACTCAGACTGTGTAACGTTAGGAATACACGGACATTTAAATAGTTTGTTCACACACTTTATGGTGTTTAACATTAAATTTGACTTAATGGAAGACAAAGAAACAGAAGTTCTTCAGGATCTTTTAGAAGCTTTAGTCAAACAGTTACCCGACCCTAATCAGAATGATGATAAGGAAACCAGTGAAGTTACACGATCGTAGCATGATTTATATGAAGGACGAGAGAATGTTGGAGGCATGAATGTTTGGAGTGCTGATTTTCTCCTGTGATGTGTCAAAAACAGCCAAATCCAAATGTAATAGATGTTGTTGTTGGATCTCAGTTATTGTAGTCTATGTACTTTAAAAGCTTGTGTAGAAAGTCTATGTACTTTAAAAGCTTGTGAAGAAAGTCTACCTTCAAACTTGTATTCCAGTCAGATCTTTTTTGTGGCTTACTTTGAATTAATTTTCAATACACAGTTTTATTTGCTCTAACTTTTACATTTATTTAACATAAGGAATTTCATCATTGTCATTATATAAACTAAAATAGAAGTTCTGATTATGGAAGCAGATGTTTTAATAAGGTTTTAAATTTAAAAAAAAACCCAAATCAATTAGTTACAGAAACTAGTTATAATCAGCTGAAAACCAATTAATCCTTAATTATTTTAGATTATATTTCACATCTAGTGAAATTAAAGGTTTCACATGTCCTAATAAAAATCTTTATTACATTTTGAATAATTTCCTAATCTATTAGAGTGTACAACTACTGCATTATTTTATATCATAAAACTAAGTATGTTGAGCTTTCAGTGAATTTACTTCCTCTATCAATAAAAACTGGCTGCCACAAAATAGCCAAAAGCGGTGCTTTAAAGTGGCATTAAAAACACAAAAAAAAACAAAATTCAGTAAATTTGACAAGCCTTTTATAGTTATTCTCTAAAACAAAAAGTTTATAGCAATGTCCTGTTAGAAATTCATTTTCCAAAGTACATTGACTGACTAAATAAGATGTAAATTTTAGACCTCATTTATTATTCTGTCTGGAAATATTTCTCTCAAAATTTCATTAATTTTGATTAAAATTTTCTCATAAATTGCAATGTTAAAATGAATTCTGTATTATATTTTGTAAAATGATGAAACACATTTAAAGGGCAGTTTAAATTAAGAAATTGTTGATTAAGTAAAAATTTAACTCTGCAATAGGCTATACCAAGTTATTGATCCTCAGATTCAGGGGTGTCTTAATCGGTAGTAAACTTAATTTTCAATTTTTATGGTAGAATCTATATCTATATCTATTGTCATGGTTGAAAAATTAAGGTCAGCCTACAGTCCTGACATCTGATATATTCTTCATAAGATTGTTAAATATGTGAAAATAATAATAAAAAGTTAGGCTAATTTATTGAATTGATTGGATGACCTACCAAGTATGTTTACTTTGTCTAGTGCTAGACCTTATGGTCCAGAACATACCTTGTCCAGTGCTAGACCATATAGTGCTTTATTCTTTATGTGATTTCAGTGTGTTTTAGATACATAGGTTTGGGGATTTTAATAAGAAATTATGCTGTCAAAAATGTATTTAATGATTTTTTTCGATGATAAAATTGAAAAAAAATAGGGCACTTACATTTTCAAATTCTAGTCAGAGCAGTGTAAGGGAGATAACTCATGATATATTTGATAACATTTTGCTTTTTGCTAACAAGTGACTAAGCAATGAAAATCTTGATATTAATTGCCTTCTTCAGGAACATGATTTTTGTTTTAATAGAAAATTATAAACAATGTGTTGTATATTTTGTAATGTTATTTTTTAATTTTTTTTTCGTTAGCCTTGGATGTTTGATACTAATAGTAAATAGTCAACATTTATTTATACCTGTATACAAAATGTATATGCTATTAATAGATATGATTCAAATTTTAGTTGTTAATTTCATGAATTATTTCTTGCTTTTCGTTGTATGTGCAAATGTTTTTTAGGGTCTGGAAACATACATAACTTAACTAGTCATTATATCAATTTAAAAAAAAAATATTGAAGTTTTTTTCATGTTTCATTTGTTTGTTTTCTTTTATGGTAAGATTTCATAATGACAGTGAATATAAATAGATTATTAGTGAACATTTTAACTATTAAAACAGAAGGCGGTGACAAACTGGATTGTGCAAGCATAGATCGACCAAACATGGTTGTAAAAGCAAAGATGATTGGTCAATAACTTGACTGTAAAAGCAAAGATAATTGGTAAATAACTTTGCTGTTAAAGCTAAAGTGATTTGCTGAACATAGATTGCAACACTGAAAAAATTTGCACTCTACCATTTCTTTGAAAAATATATAAAGATTTTAAAAATAAAATCACAACAAAAGCACTTGTAATAAACCATCTTTGAAAAGTTGAATAAATTCTGATCAGACAATCAAAAGCTATGCGAAAACTTGCCTTACGAAATTAATGTGTTTTTGTGTTAAAAAAATCTTATCAGGTTTTTTTTCACTTCACATTCATATATGAATGAAAAATAGGAACCAAGAAAGATTTGACAGGAGCTTATTCATCCATACAAATTTTAAATGCCTAGTTTTACAACGGAAAGAAGGTTGTATCCCAGAAATGTTACTTTGGGTCATTAATAAAATGGATTCTAAAAATAAATTTGGAGGAAACTTATGATATAAGCTATGATATTAAAAAAATGAGGTAATTGTACAGATTCACTATGCAATGAATTGAAAAAGTCCCATTTTATGCTTAGCTACAAGTGTTTGAATCATTTAATGGGTATTGACTTGCATATTGTAAAGTTTTTAGCTTTTTTTTGTTTGCAGTTTCATGTAAAAAAATCAACTCTGTGAAAATGTCTTTAAAAAAGTTGTTAACATTATGAATCTCACTAGCAAATGTAAATTGATACTCATGAGAAACTGTAAACCTGATTAATGTTGAAGCTTTGGACTATTTTATAAAGAATGTCTTCAAAATGTAATATACTGTTGTTATTTTTAAGGAATTTTTACATGTGCAACTATTCACTTCTTGCTTTGAACAATAATAAAAAAAAGTTAAGACAAAGCTCCAAAATTAAAAACACATAGATGCCTTCATTTGTTGGTTTACTGACTCAGCAGCTTAAACCATACCTTTCTACGGAAGCGTATTAGCGCCACACATTTTTTTTTTTTTATTTTTGTTCCTTTGTTTGCGTTATAACGCAAACATTTGCGTTATAACGCAAACCTTTGCGATATAACGCAAACCTTTGCGTTATAACGCAAACCTTTGCGTTTTAACGCAAACCTTTGCGTTATAACGCAAACCTTTTGTGTTATAACGCAAACCTTTGCGTTTTAACGCAAACCTTTGCGTTTTAACGCAAACCTTTGCGATATAACGCAAACCTTTGCGATATAACGCAAACCTTTGCGTTATAACGCAAACATTTGTTTTATCTTATTTCTTATTTAAGATTCAAAGGAAACAGTAGTTATTAATGGAGGAGGCTGGATATAATAAAATTTATCACCTTTGTAGTAATTGCAAAGTAAACTACTTGAATAATTATATCATATCAATGACTAATAATGAGCATAATAATATAAGAAGATATGGTATGAGTGCCAATAAAGAAACTCTCCATCTAAGTCACTATTCGTAAAAGTAAACCATCATAGGCCGAATTACGGTCTTCAACACGGAGCATTGGCTCACACTAAACAACAAACTATAAGGTCCCCAAAAACGATATCCAAGTTACTACTAGTATATATATTACAAAGAAAATTGAGTAAATTGAGGTTATACCTAAGAAAAAAATCAACCCTGCTAATATAGCTATAACCGAATATAAATATACTTCCAAAGTAAGCTCTCGTTTGAGAACTGTGTAAAGTAGGTGACATTCAAACAAGCTACCCTTTGGCAATAAATGTATAGAATGAAGATGTTTCATTAATAAAATTATGTTCTCTCTATTCAAATTGCTACCCAAGCATCTTAAAAATACTTCATTATATTGAAATGAAAATTCAATGACTTTCTATCAAAGAATCTTGATCATATTCTGAGATTTAAAAAAAATGTTTCCTTATTAATAGTTCATTTTAAAGCAGAAAGATCATTTTGTCTATTTGACTTGGAGGTTTCACAATTGTATGACATTATTTTTGATCTTTCAATTTTAATATGACTATATACTATATCTATTTTCTTCTTAAAATATATACTTTTCTGATGCACAAATCAGTCTTAATTTATGTATAATTGCACTTCAATTATTCCATTATATCTATGCATATTTATTATAATGATTTGGCCTTGTATGTATGTTTCTTTTTTTATCTACTAGTAAATCACATCCGAAATGAATGACAGACGGACATATATACAAAACTTAATGAATAATTGAAATAAAGATGTTTGCGTTATAACGCAAAGGTTTGCGTTATATCGCAAAGGTTTGCGTTATAACGCAAAGGTTTGCGTTACAACGCAAACGTTTGCGTTATAACGCAAAAGGTTTGCGTTATAACGCAAAGGTTTGCGTTATATCGCAAAGGTTTGCGTTATATCGCAAAGGTTTGCGTTATATCGCAAAGGTTTGCGTTATATCGCAAATGTTTGCGTTATAACGCAAAGGTTTGCGTTATAACGCAAAGGTTTGCGTTATATCGCAAAGGTTTGCGTTATAACGCAAAAGGTTTGCGTTATAACGCAAAGGTTTGCGTTATAACGCAAAGGTTTGCGTTATAACGCAAAGGTTTGCGTTATATCGCAAAGGTTTGCGTTATAACGCAAATGTTTGCGTTATAACGCAAAGGTTTGCGTTATAACGCAAACATAGGAAGAAAAATTAAAAAAAAAAATGTGTGGCGCTAATACGCTTCCGTACCTTTCCTTAAATCATGTCTTGGACAAAAAAAATCAGTAAAAAGTGTAAATAAAAGGACAAGTAATGCACATTGTAATTTTTACTTTGAGAAAAGTAATCTTTGTATTTCATTGTAATTCAATGTAATTTACAGTGTAAATAAAATGACAAGTAGTGCACAATGTAATTTTTACTAAAAAAAAGTAATCTTTGTATTTCCTTGTAATTCAATCAACAAATCCTTATAAATTGTTATACAATGTATTTCAATGTATCTATGCAAAGTTCTTTATTAATCTGATGGAATCAAATACAACTGTTACCAAAGATTTTAATTAATAATTTAAGTTTATACTCTCCTAGACCATATGAATGGATCTATCATTATAAAATTATAAAATGACATTGCTTGAGCAAAATGGTCTTTGCAAATTGTATTTATTGTATAAATGCAATAATCAGAAGAATTTGTATTGGTTGTTGGTGTTTTTAGTTTTTTAACGCAGGTACAAAAATTTCAATGAAATACCTGTTATTATTGTGGCTTGATTTATTTTATGTTAAAAGTCATGTCTGTTCATTCAATCAATTGCACTTCACAACATACTTAAATCTTATTTATTTTAAATATAATTTATTATTGAAAATTGATAATGAGTAGACATTTGAAAATAGAATAAGAGAATTAAAAAAATATACCGGTAGTAGGAAAGTATAATGACTTCTTTCTGATGTTTTTACGTTATCTAAAGACTTTGTTAACAATTTTGATCATAATTTTCTCCCTAGTTTCCAAAGACACATTAGAAGGCAATATATTGAAGCTGACTGCTAGCAAAGTTAATACATATATAGCTTATTATTACTATGTCAAACATATAATCTGTTGGCATAGGCATACTGTTAGCAATAATATTATAGATCATATGTCCTATCATTATAATATCTACAAAGTTATTTACATTGACCTTATGACCTCAAAATGCTCATGAAAAATGAAGAGAAATCCATTAAATTGTAGTATTATGATATTATAACTTATGTAATAAATAAGATCATTCCATTGTCAATGTTTTAGATATTTTGCTATTTGAAGAGCTTGTATTTGTTCTAACCTTACAATGAAGGATACTGTGTATCGCTATTTAGGTAGAGGACACCATTGTTAAAAGATTTGATGCATATAAGCAAAGGGGAGATACCAATTGATTATTTTTCCTAGAATTATTTTGTTGTCAAGAAATACATGTGAATCCTTTTAATATAGACCCTTAAATTTTTGTTTATTTCTATAATATTTTGTGTAAAGATGTGAAATAAACTGATAAAAGTCCTATTATAAGGGAGATAACCTCTAATATACTGTGAACTAACGAAATTGTTATACCTGACAATTTTCTCCATTTAATAGAAATTTGACCTTATTTGAGGATAAAGAATTATCTATACAGGACATCAGACTACATTAAAATTATTATGTATGGTGTTAAAAGAATTATAAATAAATTGTCTTATATTATTAATGTTCACAAAAAAACATGGTTGCAAGGAACATTCATTCTTTATACATGTTACTGCACTTTTTAACCATTTAGATGACATAATAAAATTTCATAATGCTTGGTAAAGACATTTGGTGATTTCTAATTCAATTTTTGAATAGTCAATATATTCATTTTTACCCTAATATGTCATAGATTTTTGTTTAAACTTGTTTTCTGTGGCTAATATCATATTTTGTATGAAAGAAGTGTATTGAGGTGTACAGTCAGAAAGCTAATAGAAAAAGGTGTTTCTTTGCATGGTAGTTTAATAGTTAACTTTTGTTTGACTCATATTTCAAAGAAAGGAGGAGATGTGCTAGGGGCCCTATTTGGCCTAAAAATTGAAAGATAACAGAATGAAAAATTTGAAATAGACATAACTTTTGAATTTTAGAAAACAGTTACGACCAAATTTAGCTGTTAGCACTCTGTCCTTTGCTTCTTTTTCTTTTAGGAAAATGTATGAGTTCGCCTTAGAATATTGTTGATTCTGTTAAAGAAGTTACGAAAAATACTTACGCATGTTTATTGACCTATTTTAAGATTAAATGGCGTGGACAAAGTTTGAAGAAATATATTGTAGATTGATTCACTTCCAAATATCAAGGTCATTGCTACAATATTCCATGTTTAATGTACTTGATTCAATAGTCTTGTTGGCTGTTGTCATGACAACATATCTATATATAGAACATTGTTATTTGTTTATGATATAGGATTGAAAAAAAATGTGTGCAATATTTAGTTTCCATGGTTATTATCATATGGTATGATGTTGACAGCTGTTGATTGTGAGAATCATTAAAAGGTTATAAATATGTTGATATTTTGTTCTTTATTTGATCCATTTTAAATATACATGTTCCACAACAACAAAAACAGGAAATTTTATCGGTTTAATAAGCAGTGGCACTAATAACATGCATGTCAAGACAAGAACATGTGAATTTGAATAAAAACAACAAGGAGATGTGGTACGATTGCAAATGTCATAACTATCCAATCCAACAGTCTAAATGACATGCATTAAAGCAATTATAAATCAGTGTACTTTCTTCAATAATGAGCAAAACCCATCCCATTTAGTCAGCTATAAAAAAAACCAGACATAACATTCAAAAGAAAAAAAGCCAACCTATGATAAAACAATAAACCAGAAATCAACATTATTGACAGCAACCAACAAGAACTGCTGAATTAAAGACCCCTGATTTGGCCAGGCAATTACCAAATGTGGCGATTTTTTATACCCTTGTTGTACGCAGTGAGCGTTCAGTTTTACCCTCGTCTTATCTGTATTCCCCGAAATTTGTTTCCATTCTCTAACTTTAGTTTGCCATAACAAATTGTTGTGAAACTTATACACAATGCTTATTACCACAAAACAAATTTGAATTTTGGTGGTGTAACCCTGTTACTTTTACTGTTATAGAGTTAACGTTGTGCCACTATATGAATGGCAGAATTTTAATTTCCTTTCTCTAATTTAAGTTTGCCTAAATTAAATGCCATGAAACTGATACACAATGCTTATTCCAACAACACTCAGATTAAGTACAAATTTGGTTCACTTATACTGCTCTTAATTACAAAAAATGCAAGCGTGGGCATCGTCTCTGTCCCATGGACACATTCCTCATTTACTTTTGTTGTAGCTTAACTCTCTCTCTAACCAGGGACCATGGTGTAACAGCAAAACAAAAAAAAAACAAATGTAGTTGGAAACTGCTTTACTCATCAGATTGGCGCTCACATTTATTGAAAGCTAGTTCAAAGACAACAACATATAAATAAATAATCTTTGTCCAGACTAACCTTACTTCGAATTTGACAGACTTTCTGAGCTTGATTTTTAACATGCTAGTTCAAATGTCAAAATGGACATGTCACCTTACCTGGACACATTATTCTTAAAGAGGGTCAACAGATAACAGAGCGACAGTCAAACTCACAGATCGAAAATAAACTTGACAAGGCCATGGCTAAAAAAGAAAAAAGACAGACAGACAAAGAATAGTACACGAATCAACATAGAAAACTAAAGACTAAGCAACATGAACCCCACCAAAAAGTGGGTGTGATCTTAGGTGCTCTGGAAGGGTAAACGCAGCAGATCCTGCCCCACATGTGGCACCTGTCGTGTTGCTTATATTATTACAAACCTCAATGGTAAATAGTGTAATTCGGTAAGTCATATTCTGACTCCTAGCTGATATGTCTTTGCTCTTACTCCAAAATGCTACATGCATAATGTAGAAGCAGCAAATACAAATGTTCACGTCATTTGCTTGACCTGCACCCCTTTCATTAGCCTGTCTGTGGTTAAAAGAAACTTCGGAAGAAAACACAAGAGGCTCTGAATAGCTGATCTGTAAGTTTTTGTAAATCTTTCATAATTGATTATTTTTGCTTTTCAATATACATGTATATTAATGAGTGGCTTAAAAATGCCATTTATATATTCTTTGAATCTGTCATATTTTTCTTCAAAAGCAAAATAAACTGTTATAACAGAGAAATGTCTCACCTTTTTGTTATTTTGATAATGCAAAAGTTGCAGTGTTCTCTCCAGGATTTTCAAATTGCCCCATGAAAATTATCATTGCACTTGTTTTTCCCAAAAAATATCATGGTGCTTAAAGGCCCTGGGGAGAAAACTGTGTTGAAATTAAGATAGCAATACTTTAACATATAAGTTATGCAAATTTAAAGTCGATGAACCATGACTGAAGGTACTTGGCTATACACTCTCCATGAGTATGAGATGTACTAATGCTAATTACATTCTCAAACCAAATACCATTGACTTATTGTAAGTCTTTCCTTTTAAGCAAACACAACATTTACTTGTAAACTATGTAAAAATATCAAAGTCAATGTATCAATTTGATTTGATGAACCAAAAACATTATAGAAAATCAACAGTTTAACAATAATAAAAAGAACAGAAACATTTAAACTTACTATTAGAATGTTTTATTTAATTTCCTAGCGAGCAACACAAAAAAGGTGTCCATTTTGATATGATGTTGCATGCCCAATTTCGATTGTGACGTCAATTACGTGCAGCCCATGTTTTATTGGAATTAGAACATGGTTTTGTATCCAAAGCTAAAGAAGAACGTCATATTAGAATTTGAGCCATGGTGGACTTAATTTCTAAGGAAACCCAAAATAAATCACAAACTTTATTCAAGATACCCTAAGGATCATTCAGCTCAAGTTTGGGTTCTTCGCGGTTTGTTCGGCCATATTGGATATGGGGCAGATTTTCAAGGAGGTAAAAATGGTGTGAAAAATACGGGAAAACATCATTAAAACAGAGTTGTTGCTTGGAAACATGCACAGAATTTCTCATACTTTCATACTGTTTCCTCCTCTTTCCGAAAAATCTGCCCCTATCCAATATGGCCGAACTAACCGTGAAGAGCCCTATTGGTTTAGTAGTTTCCGAGAAAATGTTTGAAATTGTTTACACCGGACGGACGACGACGGACGCCAAGTGATCAATGGCAAACGCTCTTATTGAGGTGAGCTAATAAAGTGACAAATGCTTGTTATCTAAGTATTGATTTACTCGTATACAGTAAATATATTCCATGAATAACATGAATTATCAATAACTTTATGAGTTTGACTGTCCCTTTGGTATCTTTCGTCCCTCTTTTAAACAGAGCAATCTGCAGACAAGTTGCAAGTCAAGATATGAAAATTACACAAATGCAAGGCCCGGTCCCCCTTTATTGTAGGAAAAATTTGTTGTTTATTTATGGTATCATTGAAGCATGACTGGATCGGGCCCCTCTAAGGCAGTTAGTGGGCCCCCAAAAGTTCTTGTGAAAATTTCTGGATCCGCCACTGATTTTACATATGTATTATTATACATAGGACATAGTGAAACCGGAACAAAATTGAACAGGAATCAGAATAGTTCAGGTTTTTAGTGTACCCGGGTATTCGGTGCTTAAAAACGAAAGTAGAGTTAAAATGGATCAAAATACTAGTTGTTCAGATTTTCATTTATTACGACGATTTCTATGTTTAGGTAGCAAAGAAAGTGTTTTCAGGACACATATTCAACACTCAAAATTCTCACGCAATGATGTGCCATTTATCGAAAGGTAAGCAAATCATGTCAAGAAAACTTAGTTATACAGGAAGTTTAACTTTTGACTTTGAGTCTTTATTTACTTTAATAGACGTCTTTATAGAGTTTATCTATTATTGCTGCTTGTTCTAAATTCTGACATAATTAAAATTTGTCAAACCATATCAAACTGTTTTACTGGTCATTTTTTTTACTAACTGCTGTAGAAACCATATAACTTTCAACCTTTTAAGACTTTATTATTCCCCTTCATTGCAATAATTATATAAAAAAAGCCAAACATTTCTATATATGTTATAGTTAGTGTAAAGAGCACAGGCACTTGTTTCTATCCATTGGAAGACCCACTATCAACGTTTATTTTTCGTAAATATACGTTGATATTGGGTATTCCAATGGATAGAAACAAGTGCCTGTGGTAAAGAGGGTTCGAAAGGTGATAGATCTAGGTAGTATTTTTTTAATTGCCATAAAAATGTGAGAAACTTCATCTTCTTCTTCTTTAAGTTTTCAAGTCTTCCATCTGAATAAAGATGAGTAATCTCTGGTGCATGGGTGACCTTTTAATTTAAAACAAGTTACTATAAAGTTATGTACAAAATACAGATGTAGGGATTTTAAAAACTCTGCACAGGAAATGAAGCTATTTAAATGAGAGTGGAGACAACAGCATATGTAAGCGGCTGTCTGAAAGAGTCGATTGTCTGAATTAGCAACTGAGTTGGTAGGAAATTCGATTGCGTTATAATGTATGGGGGAAAAGAAAATCTATTCGAGTCTCGAGATACGAGTCTTTGGGTGTATAGTTATGACTGAAGGTGTATGAATGATGTTTTTTGGTTCTCGAGTCGGATAGATTGAGAATTGTGCTAGATGGTATTGCAACACGATGCTGTGTGATCTTGTACATCATAACCAGTCGTGCACGTTTTCTGCTTTGTGTTAGTTTTGGCCAGTTTAGTGTATTGATCATGTTTGATACATTGCTAGTGTTATGATACCTATCGCAGGCATACCGAGCTGCCCTCCTATGGATCATCTCTATCTTCGAGATAGATTCTGAAGTGTGGGGGTCCAAGACCGAGGAGGAGTACTCCAGTTCGGGACGTACATGTACTCGGTATGCCTGGTTCTAAATGATAATCAGAGAACAATGTAAGATTTAAATTTTATAGATATAACTGTTCTGAGGATTGTCACATCAATGAAGTAGCTTTTTTATTTCTAGGTATTTAATTAATGTTTTATATTAATTCCAGGTTGATAGAAGGTGGACAAGGAAAAGATGTTCTAGATTGTATCAAGGATGTAAGCGAGAGTAATGGCGCATGTAGACAAGGACCTACTGTGTTTTCTTATGCCTTTTGCATTGTACATGGAGATAGAGAAGTAAAGAAGTACGGATACAACATGTTGACCAATATTTGTCGGATTCCAACTCATTTATTTGAATTCCAAAAGTTTTGTGAAGAATTGAATATGCAGAAAAGTAACCATTCAGGATGGGGAAGAAGTCATAGGATGGGCATTAGTAAATGGTACAATAGTTTTGCGAACAATGCGCCAAAATTGGCATACTTAGTAACCAAGTACAAAAAACGCAGTAAATGGAGTCATAGAGATATTGTTCGCCTTGCTCATGTAAAACCACAGAATGAAAGAATTAGAACAATATTAAAATTTATTGTCAACAAAGAAATGGAGGACGTGATCACGCTGCATGATTCTCTTGAAGTAGACGACAGAGATGACAAGATCGTCAAAGAACAGAAAGAACAACACAAAAAAGTGAAAATATTTCTAAGAGCGGTCATTGAAGCGAAAGAATGCGACGACAAGGAGCGGATTATGGACTTAATAGGAGTTCAAGATTTAGCACGAGAGCATGTACCAAATAGGTTTTTGTCCGACAAAGAGGTGTGGCGGGTTCTTCTCCGAACAATGCCTCCTACGGCAATGATTAGAAATATAGGGAAAATGACAAAGCTGGGAATGTTTGACGATGCAAAGGCTTCTAATTTCATTTCGATTGTAAAGGGGAAAATGCAGAGTGAACTGCTCCAGGATTTTGGAGTTCATCCATTGAGAATTTTATTTGCCTTGAAACAGTACAAGGAAGGCAAGGGAGATCAAGGCAAACTGGTATGGGATCCAAACCAAGAAATTATTTCTATTTTGGAAAAAGCTTTTTATGATACCGTGGACCTTCAACCAAGAACAGAGAAACGTTACCTTCTAGCTGTATCTGTAAGTGGCGATATGAAAAAGAAATTGATTGGCTCTCCACTAACGGCAAGTGAAGCGACTTGTGCAATGATTCTTACAATCGTAAAGCAAGGAAATCGCGTAGAAACTTTACTTTTTGAGAATAAATGTAATCCTGAGCAGTCGTTTGTTTCGAGTATTGACCGAAATGACAATCTTAAATCGATAAAAGCTAAACTAGATAGTTTTACCTCTCAGTCAGGAGAACGTCAAACGCCTTTTCCGAGTTGGTCAAGAAAAAACAGTAACTCCTTCGACGTCATAATATTTTTTACCGATACTCTTACAGGAGAAGGAGCAGGTCGAGTTACGGAGCCTTTTATTCACTGTTGTCATATGGTTGGTACACCAAACCATGTCCGGATCATTGTCGCTATGACCAGTAAGCCAAACGATCCTGTGAATGCTGTGGAACCATGTGATGACCAGACACTTCATGTGATAGGATTCGATCCTTCAACGCCTCAAATAATAAATACTTTTATCGACGGATACATGTACAACAACGCATTAAGGGCATCAATGGAAGGAATCGAAGAATATTAGTCATACAAGTTGGTGTGCGAGTTTCTATTACTTCGTTCTTCATCTTATCCTATTCAAGTGGACATTAACTTTCTTTTCGTGTGCACATTTCCTTACAAAACCTTAATGATTTTGAAATTTCTTTTCTAATGAGCCCTACAAGAAAGCGTATGCGATGATCTTAAAGTATATCTTATGTACTGAATTTTATGAATCCTTTTTAAATTTCATAATTATATGTTCATTTTATGTTTTAATTTCATTATTTGATTTAAATATATACTAGAACAAAAAAAGGCCTTTTCAAAGAACTAATAACTGTTAAACGAGTATTTTAACTTTTAGAATAGTATACCACTTTAATTATAGTTATCAGGATTATAATTTAATACGCCAAACGCGCCTTTCGTATACACAAGACTCATCAGTGACGCTCAGATCAAAATAGTTATAAAGCTAAACAATTACAAAGTTGAAGAGCATTGAGTACCCAAAATTATAAAAGCTGTGTCAAATATGGCTATGGTAATCTATGCCTGGGATAAAAAAATTATTAGTTTTTCGAAAACGTAATATATTGTTTATAAATACCCGTTTATTCAATTTTTCTCACATATCATATCATTAAATATATTGTAACGTGGAAGGCAGAATACAAACACACAAATAAGTAGCTTAAAATTTCTATTACAAATCAGATGAATCACAGTTTCCATCAAATGATGTTAATGTTTATTAGGATCTAATTCCCGACTAGAGTCTAGTATCCATTTAACTATTGAATGGCACTGATTTAAGAAATGAATACTCCAAATAGAATAATAACACTGTTGCTGCTCATAATAGAGCGCCCTGAACTGTCATATCACTAGTTCTATTCTTTATTCTTTATACATAAGTTCTGGTCGGTTCCATAGGCTGATCACTTGGGCTCCGACTGGATGTATAACAATAAAAAATATGCTACAATTCCCCCTTTCCAAGACTGTGGAATTCCTATTCCAGAAAAAACAAAATATATCATAACATTGTTAACGAATAAAATCTTAAATATTTAATGAAGTAATCTACTGCTAACAGTTCTTTTCGTGGTACACAATAATTCAGGTTTGTTTAAAGTTCTACTTTCTTATCCTATCAATCTTGTCGTTCTTGGAACTTCTCAAATTCCAAAATGACATGCATCTGTGTCTAAGCTAAACTATTCACAGTCGATTTCTGGGTATGCATTGCAAGTACGAGAGAACTTGAAAGCTTTTCCTTAAGTAACTTGAAAGTTTGTTCACAATCACATGTTCATTCCCAGAGAGCTTTTAACTGCAATAAACCAAACAGACACTTAGCAATTTTTGAAAAAATCCTTGATAAATCTTCTGTAATAAGTAACCACATTTTGCGGGGACTCCATCTTTACTATTGCCCG
This sequence comes from Mytilus edulis, assembly GCF_963676685.1. Taxonomy (NCBI): domain Eukaryota; kingdom Metazoa; phylum Mollusca; class Bivalvia; order Mytilida; family Mytilidae; genus Mytilus; species Mytilus edulis. The sequence goes on from NC_092350.1 coordinate 31,804,331, forward strand.
TACCTCAAAAGGATTCGTCCGCACCCCTTCTGTTGACAAAACATGTCCGAGTTACTCTACCTCGTGTTTAGAACAGTACACTTTGCAGCATTTAGCTCTAATCCAGCATCTGAAAACCTCTGATAGACTTTCTGCAAATTAACAAAATTTTCATGAAATATTTCACTAAATGCTATTACATTTGTATATTATCTAGATTCTAAACTAGAAAATACCACTGCAATCCTGGCATTGCTGTCTCAATATTTCTTTGAAACGTAGCTCCTGTGTTGCACCATCCAAATGGCATCGTAACATATTGGTATAAACCACCTCTGAGTGTAGGAAGTGCAGTCTTTTCCTTATCTGCTTGATTCATTGGCACCTGATGATAAGTCATTTCTCTGGTCCAAAACTGACATCCACTTGGCTCCACTGAGTGCGTCTATATTATCCTCTATCCTAGGGATCGGATATGTATCTTTGATCGTCTTATCGTTCAATGTCCTGTAATCAACAAACAGCCGCCACAAAAGATCTTGCACTAATACTAAGCCTGAAGACCAGGGTTATTGGACTTTTCAATAAGTTTCTTATCCTCCAATTTCTTAATTTCATCTTCAATCGACTGACATTTATATTGTTTTATAATTTTAAGATGCAATCATTAACTATTGTTCATAGAACAGCCTTCTATTGTAATATTTGAAGTTGCCCAACAATATCTGCCATCTGCAAAAAAAACCATTATTTTCTATTCTGTTAAAATCGCACATCGCTAATTGTCAAAATCAGGGCGGAGAATAAAACAAAAGAAGCATGATATTGGATCTTGATTTAACGGTAATTTCACCGTACAACTTTTTACGGCCGTGCAAAACAGATAGTATAGATGTGTAAGCTTCTGATTGATATATTATTTAGCCGTGTGTTATGTGGGTGCATTAAACATTGAATTTTATGGTTAAAGTCACTACACTATTTATCCAATATCCCGACATCGTTTGCTCGGCTCGTATTTTTTTTTTACATATCTCCGCTCTGCGAACAGATCTGTTTCACTAATCTAATATGCTTAGTTACGACCTTGAATGACTAGTGCTAAGCAATTCTTATCAATATGAAAAACGAGAAACACAACCAGACCAACAACCGCTGAACACTAGGCTCCTGACTTTGGACAGGTGCATATATATGTAGAGAGACTTAAACCTTTTATCAGGCACCAACCCTCACCCTTACCTGAAACAGAAATGTATAAAAGGAAGAAGGAAAAAAACTAGATTTGAGTATATTTTGTTGGTTAGGAGTACGGATATAAACACGGATATGTTCAATCTGTTAATATTATTCGACCTTTTCTCAGAAAAATAATTTAAATTTCTTCGCGGAAATAATGGAACAGATGCATATTAAGCAGTTTAAAAAAAAACTTAACTAGCTATAGGTGTTGCAGACAGTGAAACCAATAAAAGTTGATACATGTTGTAATGGAGAACACTAATGTGATATTAGTTATCTTAAGCACTACAGTCTAACAATGATGATTTTTTGATCATATTTTTTTACCACATAATTTTGAAGTAAGTATCATAACCAGTATTAAAAAGATAAATATAACAAAATGCATTGCTCCATCTTTTTCTTCTTCTCGAAAATACGAAGTTTTTGGTAAAAAAAGGTTAATTTAAGTCTTAATTTCTATAAAACTGAGCGGCAATGTGACGTAGATAAAATTCTCAGGGATGTTTTTGGGCCTTTCCGATGATAGCTAAATATGCAACGGTATGGGATTTACTCACTGTTAAAGGTCGTACGGTGACACATGGTTGTTTAAATAATCACTGTGTCATTTGGTCTGTTGTGGAGAGTTGCCACTTGTCTTAATTATTGGCAATCATACCGGCCACATCTCCGTGATAATTCCTAATTTTGTAACCACATTCAAATGCATAAAAATCAAAGCAAACAACTATACATGTACAAATCCTTGATCAAACCAAAGTTTTGAACACAGTACTGTTGAAATATTTTTAATAATGGTGTAATTTAAATGAAGAAAACATTACATATGTACTATGTATGGTATAATACAACAACGTATAAAAGTTGTCATTATTGGAAATTTTGGAAATTACCTGAACTAAAAATAAATTATTTAGTCTGTGTTGATTACGCGTTTACTAATAGGCAATACTGACTAGTTCAGCGTAAAGCTTAAATGATTCAGTTTTATCACAGTAAGCAAACAATAAACACTGCTCATTTTGACTAGGAGTTTATACTCTGGGTCCGGATTTATAATCAAAATGTCTAGCATGGATATGGAATTTGACGACGAAGACTCAATAACTTTCCAGAGTCAACCAATGGGAGAGGATCTACTTCCTCAAACCAAGCAGTTGACATATGATATGGTTCCGAACTCGGCTGGTGGATATTCTTATGAGGTCAACGACGAGACACGTTTACTGAGATATCTTTGTTTAGGAACAGAGGGAGGGTCTTACTATGTGACTGGTCCAGTTTTAAAAAGAGAAAACATACAGTGTATTGATAGGTAAGGATGTGTTGTGAAAACGAAAGTAGAAAAACCAAAATGACTAATGTTGGGTAAAAGCCAAAACAATATCGGAAATTACCACGTGACAAACGAGTCATATAATATCAATGACATAATATTTGGACAATATGCGATGTTTTCTAATGTTTTTCTCCAGAGTTGAAAATTTATTGATGCAGTCTTTTCGTTTCTCATTAATTAGACATGATACAACAGTTTTTTCGAAACGCATTTTTAATTGACCTTATAGTTTTTTATCCGATAGTATTCGGATCTTTTGTTTTTCGATGCATGTTTGAAATATATATGTGCATCAGGTCTCTAAATATATGTATCCTGGTAAAAGAACAGATCGTTATGAGACTCAGTTCATGATGATGAAAAAGAATTATAAGGAATTTCTAAATTTTCTACTTAGTAAAAGGATTTTTACATTTTGTGCTCTGTACTCGGGGGGAAAAACCGTACGCACTTACCCTAACCATACCAACCTTGAGTTTAAGAGCCTACCCTGAAGATTTATATTTAACTTTTGAACGATCATTATTAAAAAAAACTCGCTAAAGACTAATTTGCCTATTAGACCATTCACAACGGTTTGTTGAAAAATAAAATTGTTTTCATCCACCAACCCTAATTTTGTTCAGCACATTAGCGGAACACAGTTATATATTTTTTTAATAGTGTAATCGAGAATAGATCTAAATTTGTATTTCTTAATGATCGGTTCATGTAGTAATGATCAATATAATTTTAGCCAATGTGGAGAAAGGAATTTTTAACCGCAAGATATAAGTGTTAGAGCTAATTTCCTATTTCATGTAGATTGAGATTTGTGTTGGCTTGCTTTTTTCAAGTTGTATAAATGTTTGCCAAGACATTTCAGTTAAGATTGACATCTGCAAACATTTATAAACATGATAAATAAGCAAAATTAAACCTTCATACCCATTTCCTTTCTCAATTTATACATATAGTTCTTATATTTAATTTAGATGTTATCCTAAAGGTTAGGAATTCCGAATATAAAATAATGTATACAGGTCTAATTAACTTCATCATCATTAATCCATCACAGGTTACGTCTCGTTCATTACAACTGATCGGACGAGCTTGGTCGGCCCCTCTTTACCCACTGTCTACGATGTTGGTGTACTGATAGATGGCTCAATCACTATTAACTTTTGATTAAATTTAAGAAACCAATTCAACGAAATACAGTTTACATTTTTGCTTGACGTGTATATTGTCGCGTCAGCATACATTCTAAAACTAATTATATATGGAGGAGTGTTTTGCCGATTGACGTCCGAGGGCTATACCCTAGGTGTTAGATAATGGACCACCATTTAAATGTCTCACAACTTTGGACCTGCTAATGCTTCCTTTCATCGTTAATACTATGTCCGAGACATATCGACCAGTACTACATCATCGGGGTTAGCAGGATGCACAGCCGACCAACCTGGCCCTGAAAGCAAACATTTACACAAAAAGCAAGCTAACCAAATAAAATTGAGAATTAAAATGGGGAATGTGTCAAAGAGACAGCAACCCGACCAAAGAGCAGAAAACAGCCGAAGGCACCAATGGGTCCATCAATACAGCGAGAAAATCTCGAACCCGGAGGCGTGCTACATCCGGCCCCAAAACAAAAATATAGTTCAGTACTGATAATGGACCTCGCGCTAAACTTGGAAATATATAAATGAATTAAAATTAAAATCATACAAGACTAACAAAGGCCATGCAGAGATTCCTGACTTGTGATATGCCCAAACATGCGACTGGATTAAACGTGTTTTTTTTGCGATCTCAACCCTTCCCCTCTACCTCTAGCCAATGTAGAGACATCAAACTCGAGCTCACAGCAATACGCACAGAAAAACTCAGTTTAAAAGAAGTCCGAGTCTGATGTTACAATAGGTAACAAGAGAAACTAAACAAGACGACAGTGATACACAAATTAACAAAGAACTACTAGCAGTTACTGACAGCAAGCTCCTGAGACCTCAATTAAACTGATTGAAAGATTGTGTCTTCATCATATGATTATCAAGCACAATCCCTCCTTTTAGGGGTTTAATATCATACCATCATAAAATATGAGAAGAACATAACCCGTATTATAATGCTAACAACTGGTTTTAGAATAATGACCTCTCAACAGTATCATTATCATTACTATTATCCCTTCTTCATAAGTCTGTTTAAAGGTTTTGTTAACTTTTGAGGTGAATATCTTACTGTACAAGCACTTAAAAAATTACTCTAACTGAAGCTTGCCTCAACTAATGTAATGAAAGTTGTACGCAATACTTATATTACATGTACCACGAAATACAGATTAGGTTTGAGTTTTGGTGGCGCCACTTTTACCGTTCTAGAGTTATCATGCCTCTTTACAAATTGAAAAAAAAATCTTGATTTTTCGTTTCTGTTCTCTTACTTAAGTTTGCCTCAACCTAATGTTATGAAACGTATTCACAATGCTCATTTCAACAAAACACAGATTAAGTCCAAATTTGGATAGCGTCACTTGTACAGTTCTTGTGTTATTTCCCTTTATAACTTTATATGCAAGCGGGGGCATAATCTGTGTCCCATGGACAATGAGACACATTCCCCATTTATTTCAAATGTATTAAACGAAATGTAAGGGGAGACGTTTGCGATATTATGTAATATTAACAGTAACATTTATTTTTGTAATCAAAATTACAATAAAGAAAAGGTGTCAAATATCACAAAACATGGTGTCCAATAAACAAGGAACATTAAAAGAAAATGGAAATAAAAAAAAAACATTTTGAAAAAGCTTTTGCTTATTTTTATTTCGATCTTGCCTTTTTAAGTTTTAATTAAAATTTGGGTTAAGACGTCACAATTTCCAGAAAATAACAACCCTAGTCTCAACAACAAATGGAAGGTTTTAACGACCTTGACTGGCTGTACAGCCCTTGCACGATCACTAGTGAAGATGATCAGTATATTTAAACCACGATATCGATCTCGAAGGAATCAATAAGAAAGATCAAATAACGGTCACTTCTTTTAATTAAAGGTTTAACAAAAATTCCATTTATTTATCATTGCAGACTGATCATGAATGGGAAAGGTCCAGAGGCAGTTAAATTGATAAGAGACGTGAGCGTAAATGGTAGAGCATGCAAACAAACACCAACTTTAAACGCCTTAGCCATATGTGCAAGATCCAACGACCCAAAAACTAAAACAGCTGCCTATAGCATATTGCTTGATGTCTGCAGAATACCAACCCATCTGTTTGAATTTGTCAACTTGTGTGAGAAGGAAAGTGCTGGTTCGGGATGGGGAAGGGCTCATAGATCTGCCATCGGTAAGTGGTACAACCAGTTTGAAAAAGATCCCAAAAAACTTGCATTACTAACAACGAAATACAAGGCAAGACATGGGTGGAGCCATAAAGATGTAATAAGACTGGGGCATGTGAAACCAAGAAATACTCCGGTTGGTTTGGTCATCAGATATATCATCAAGAACATGGAAGATGCAACATCGATGACACAGTATGATAGAAACCCAGAGATTGCACCGGTTAAAGCTTTTCTGGATGCAGTTGAACAGGCTAAAAAGTGCACCAGATCAGACATTGAGAAATTGCGCGCTTTGATTGCTGAACATCAATTAGTCCGAGAGCATGTACCTACCGATTTACTGGACTCCAAAGAAGTTTGGGACACGATGCTTCGCTTGATGCCTATGACAGCAATGATAAGAAACCTTGGGAAAATGTCAAGCCTTGAGTTACTTGAGGTCGATTCTTTTGGTGAAAAACTTGTGACCGAAAAGCTCGGAGACACCAGTATCTTGAAAAGGTCTCGAATTCATCCATTCACCATTCTGATAGCATATAACCAGTACAAAGCAGGTCGAGGTGACAAGGGAAAACTTTCATGGCAGGTTAATGATAACATAGTTAAAGCACTCGAGAAAGCTTTCTACGAAGCTTTTAGTTTCGTACAGCCAACTGGTAAAAAATTCTGCCTAGCAGTAGACGTGAGTGGCTCCATGAGACAACCAGTCATTGGTACGTCGTCCATTGAAGCACGCGATGCATCAGCTGCAATGATGTTATTGACGGCTAAAACGGAGAAAGATTATGAAGTTGTTGCTTTCTCAAATGAACTGACAAGAATGGATATAAGAAAAGAAGACACCTTGGAGACGGCTATTCAGAAGTGCTCTGATCTGCCATTCTCAAGTACCGACTGTGCTTTACCAATGAAATGGGCCATGGAACATAAGAAGAAGTTTGATGTATTCGTCGTGTACACAGATTCTGAAACGTACTACGGAAATATTCACCCAGCAACTGCGTTACAACAGTACAGGAACCATACCAAGAATCCGGAAGCGCGGTTGATAGTGGTCGGTATGGTTAGCAATGGTTTTAGCATCGCCGATCCCAAAGATCCGCTAATGATGGATGTCATCGGCTTTGATACAGAAGCTCCAAAGGCTATGAACAATTTCGTCAGTGGTAAATTTTAACTTTTATAAAGTTTCTGGACCATTGGCAGACTAGACTTTTTTGTTAATAGATGTGCCATTTTCAGATCGATTTCATAGTACATGTATTATGTGTTAGTTTTATCATGCATCATAATATTTACATTGAATCACAATTTTTTTCCATCATATTTTGCTTATTATTGATAGCAAGAACTATATTATGGCATAGAAAGAAAAAAAAATAATATAGCTACACAAGTCCTTTATAGTTTTATTCATGACAATAATTCATAAACATTAAACGATCTTTTACTAGATCTGACAATGATATCCGACCAACATATACCCCATATTTATGCATACTCCTAAAGCATATCACAATATGGACTGTATACTTTACCCGGAAGAAATAGGAGGTAACCCTTCATTCGCATTGACGATGATTGTAAATATCTTCTTTCATTACTGTTTTTTTTTTTATTTGTATGTACAATGATCGTTTAAATTGTTACTAAAAACTGTAAATTGGATATTAAAATATAATATTTAGAAGACAATTTTGTTCACCGGACATGGTTATGCAAAACAAAGAAAAGAAAAGCGAAAATAGGATATGCAGGTGGGTAGTATTCTGGTTTTTATACGACCGCAAGAATTAAAATAAATTTGGTCGTATATTTGGTATCACGTCGTCGGCGGCGTCGTCCGAAGACCGATGGTTTCCGGATAATAACTTTACGTTAAGTAAATAGACTCGATCAATAAAATTTTAACACAATGTTTATAACCACAATAGGAAGGATTGATTTTGGGGGTTATGGTCTCAAAGGATTAGGAATGAGGGGTAAAAAAAGTGTTTTTTCTGGTGAAAGGACAATTTAAAAGCAGTGTAAGGGAGAGGTAATCCAATTAAAATTTAAAGAATGCTGCAATATATATGTTTAATTACTTCATTACCTCCCTTACACTGCTTGAAAATTATGTATTAAGAAATGATGAGTGTCCTGAGATGTGTAGCTGTAAATTAATTTTTATACGACCTCAAAAATTTTAATTTTTCGTCGTATATTGCTATCACGTTGGCGTCGTCGTCGTCGTCCGAATACTTTTAGTTTTCGCACTCTAACTTTAGTAAAAGTGAATAGAAATCTATGAAATTTTAACACAAGGTTTATAACCACAAAAGAAAGGTTGGGATTGATTTTGGGAGTGTTGGTCCCAAAATTTTAGGAATTAGGGGCCAAAAAGGGCCCAAATAAGCATTATTCTTGGTTTTCGCACAATAACTTTAGTATAAGTAAATAGAAATCGATGAAATTTAAACACAAGGTTTATGACCACAAAAGGAAGGTTGGGATTGATTTTGGGAGTTGAGGTCTGAACAGTTTAGGAATTAGGGGCCAAAAAGGGGCCCAAGTAAGCATTATTCTTGGTTTTCGCACCATAACTTTAGTATAAGTAAATAGAAATCTTTGAAATTTAAACACAAGGTTTATGACCATAAAAGAAAGGTTGGGTTTGATTTTGGGAGTTTAGGTCCCAACAGGTTTTTAGGAATAAGGGGCCCAAAGGGTCCAAAATTGAACTTTGTTTGATTTCATCAAAAATTGAATAATTGGGGTTCTTTGATATGCCGGATCTTACTGTGTATGCAGATTCTTAATTTTTGGTCCCGTTTTCCAATTGGTCTACATTAAGGTCCAAAGGGTCGAAAATTAAACTTTAGTTTGATTTTAACAAAAATTGAATTCTTGGGGTTCTTTGATATGCTGAATCTAAAAATGTACTTAGATTTTTTATTATTGGCCCAGTTTTCAAGTTGTTCCAAATCGGGGTCCAAAATTAAACTTTGTTTGATTTCATCAAAAATTGAATAATTGGGGTTCTTTGATATGCCAAATCTAACTGTGTATGTAGATTCTTAATTTTTAGTCCCGTTTTCAAATTGGTCTACATTAAATACCAAAGGGTCCAAAATTAAACTAAGTTTGATTTTACTAAAAATTGAATTCTTTGGCTATTTTGATATGCTGAATTTAATCATGTACTTAGATTTTTGATTATGGGCCCAGTTTTCAAGTTGGTTCAAATCAGGATCCAAAATTATTATATTAAGTATTGTGCAATAGCAAGACATTTTCAATTGCACAGTATTCAGCAATAGCAAGAAATCTTCAATTGCACAGTATTGTGCAATAGCAAAAAATGTTCAATTGCACAGTATTGTGCAATAGCAAGAAATCTTTAATTGCACAGTATTGTGCAATAGCAAATATTTTCAATTGCACAGTATTGCGCAATAGCAAGAAATATCTAATTGCACAATATTGTGCAATAGAAAGACATTTTCAATTGATTGGAGTTATCTTTCTTTGTCCAGAATAGTAGTTGAATCATCTTAAATCATTGTTTTATACAATGCACAATGTATATTCACTTTTACTACCAACTGATAAATTAAAACACTCTTTACCATTCAGTGATAACAAGCACTTTTTGTTACATTTTAATATTTTATGATGTATTTAAATGGGTAGTTATTGTTGCAAACTCCATTAGAAATTTGAATTGAGATCAGTTTTGAAAAAAGGGAAAGGGGGATGTGAAAAAAAATGGTGGGGGGGGGGGGGTTTAATTTTTCTCATTTCAGATTTCATAAATAAAAAGAAAATTTCTTCAAACATTTTTTTGAGAGGATTAATATTCAACAGCATAGTGATTGCTCAAAGACAAAAAAAATATTTTAAGTTCATTAGACCACATTCATTCTGTGTCTAAAACCTATGCTGTGTCAACTATTTAATCACAATCCAAATTTAGAGCTGAATCCAGCTTGAATGTTGTGTCCATACTTGCCCCAACCGTTCAGTGTTCAATCTATGCGGTCGTATAAAGCTGCACCCTATTATTAATTAATATTAAATTTAACCATGACTGTATGTCATTTTATATTTTAATATTATAATGCATTTAAATGAGTAGTTATTGTTGCCAACTCCCATCAGAAATTTGAATTGGGATTATTTTTGGAATTAGGGAAAGGGTGAGGTGAAAAAAAATGGGTTGGGAAAGGTGGGGGGGGGGGGGGGGGGGGGGGGGTAAAAAATTTCTCATTTCCATATTTCAGAAATTGAAAAGAATTTTGATATGGATGGCTGTCTGTTCTTCATATTTTTTATACGCTGCATTACCTTATAACTTCGCTATATAATATTATGTCAACCGGGGAAACTTCATCATTGAATAACCGGGTTTGGTGAATGGATGATATGCACAAATCTGTTTCGCTCAATCTTTAAAAAAACACTTCATAAATCTACGCTAAGACCCCAAACTTAACCCACCTCACTAATGTGTTCTAGTCAAACTATTGGATGTGTTTATGAATTTTATGATTTCCGTCTTGATTGATCAACCAACATGTTTACCGCAGTCACTGAACATATAACGGACATACAACTGTAGTTGTTGGCTAACATCTCGGAAACTGAAACAATTAGAGAACAAAATAACTGAATACAAACGCCCAGCAAAACAAGATATATCGGATCAAGTATAGAATACGTTATTGTAGTACCATCGGACTTATATTTAAGTCAAATGAAGTAAATCGGTTTTTATACAAGTTAAATTATTTTCCAGGTTTATTATTTGAAGATTGTAGTTATGTTTAATCGCCATATTAAGTTGGGATTGACAGGTCGACAGGCCGATAGGTCGACAGGTTGACAGATTGACAGGCCGACAGGTAGACAGGCCGACAGGTCGACAGGCCGACAAACCGACAGGTCGACAGGCCGATAGGTCGATAGGTCGACAGCGACATGTCAACAATTAGCTTGATTGACAGTCCGACAAGTCGAAAATGTAGCTATTTCTTTTTTTATAATTTTTAAAAGTTTAGGCAAACGGTTCTACAGATAAAAATCATAAGCATCAACACATCCAATAACAGTATAAGCTATTTATAGTTTTTCATCTAATATATAAAAGAAGTGATTGTATATTTTATTTGAGAGGAAAAATTAAATTTCAACAAAACAAAACTCGTCAGTTACTTTTTCTTTAAGTTTACAGTGGCGCTTTTTAATCCATTTTAGTTTATCTTTTATTGGCCGTTTCATTTTTTTCATTAAAGATTGCAATGTCCTTTAAAAATTTATGGAAAACGTCTCCATTTGAAAACCCGTATCTGTTTCATGTCTCACTCCTTTCATTGACTTGAATTTCAGTTTTGCAAGCCCCCATATGCCTTCAATTTCATTTGTGCAGGTTCCAAATAACAAATGACAAATAATCTATGGATAACATGAAACATCTGCTGACCTGTCGACCTGTCGTCCTGCTGACCTGTCGACCTGCTGACCTGTCGACCTGCTGACCTGTTGACCTGAAGACCTGCTGACCTGTTGACCCGTCGACCTGTCGACCTGCTGACCTGTCGACTTGCTGACTATTTAACTGAGTACCAAACCTTCCCTCTACACAACATCCTGACTTAATGACTAATAATCTATGGATAACATGAAACATCTTTTGACCTGTTGTCCTGCTGACCTGTCGACCTGCTGACCTGTCGACCTGCTGACCTGTCGACTTTCTGACCTGTCGACCTGCTGACCTATCGACCTGCTGACCTGTTGACCTGTTGACCTGTCGACCTGCTGACCTGTAAACTTGCTGACTATTTAATTGAGTATCCAACCTCATGCTAGTCCCTATCCACATTGACATATTAACAGCTGTTATGTTAACCCCCAAAAACACCGACCCACAAGAACATATTTAATGTTTCAGCGAATGAATATTTCGATTATTGCAGGAACTAGGCCTTCAGATTGTTGCGCACCTAAACATATTTAAAGTATTGGCGTATGGATATTTCGAATATTGCCGGAACTACTTAAACGTATTCTATACTTGGGCCGATATATCTACCCTGTTGTTTTATGAAGATACCCGATTTATATTTAGATCTATTGTCCCCGAGATTAAGATTTGTTTCCACCTTTTGGTTTTGACTTTTATCTTTATAGATCTTTATAACCTAATAGCTACAATGTTTGTCAAAAGTTTAAATGATAAAATTGTATAATATTGAGAATATAAATTTGTCAAAAAAACAACAACGCGACCAAAGTGCAGAAAGAGACAAAGGCCACAATTGCTTTGATCTTCAACACACACAAAGAGAATATCCCGCACCCGTAGTCGAACTTCAGCTGGCCTCTAAAAAATGGTCACTAGTTCAATGAAAATGGACGTCATTCTAAACTCAAAAACATAGATAAACTGAATTTACAAGATCAACAAAGGCTAGAGGCCCCTGACTTTGGACAGGTGCAAAAACGAGGTGGGGTTAAAAAACGTTTAGTGAGATCTCAACCATCCCCTGGACATTAGGTTTTTGAGTAATTGCCGCTGAAATACCCATTTTTCCATGATATGGATCTGCCCTTTAGTCGGGTTGTTGTATATTTGACACATTCCCCATTTCCATTCTCAATTTTATCTTGGATATATATATGGCGAATAAATCTCCCTTTTGATACGAAATTCCAGAACTTGCATTTCCATCATGATTTTCCTAATAGAGTGTTGCTGCTTACAAAGAAGCTATTAAACCCAGAGTTCCAAGTGGGGAAGTTGAAGTCATCCCATCGAAAAATTTTACGTATGTCATCATGAGTTGGTTGACCGTTATTGTGTCTATTTCGCAAATAACGACGGATAAGTTCCAAGTTCGTAACTAAAGTCCCGTCTTCTTTTCTGAGAACGTGAACTACCAAATGATACTTTTCGTCGGATTTGTACTCACTTTAGCAACACGGCGGGTGCAACGTGTAGAGCAAAATAACATTACTCACCTGAGACACCGGACTTTATGTGTTTAGTTTTCTATGTTGTGTTTTGTAAACTGTTGTTTGTCGTCCGGTCGTATTTTCTTTCTTTTTGTTTGCAATTACATTGTCGGTTCATTAGTAATTACCAACACAACGGGATCCATGATCTCTGACAATATCAGTAAAATATATCAAATATTTTTGCATGAGTTATTGCCCTTGAAATACTAGTATACACTTTTTGGGTCAAAGATTGCGTTCATGTGTGGCTGGCTTGATATTTATCAATTTTCCAGATTTTATCACTATGATGATAAACGAAATATGTACTCAGATATTTTACTAACAAAATAATGAGTATAACAATGCTTATCAGGAAAATTACACAAATTGTGCATTGTGCATGAATATGGTTTCTGATTTTAAAGTATCTATGGAAATGTGTGTTCAAGTAATATTTAAAATTTGAGTTATCCGCCTTTATTAAATATCTCAATTCATAGAATTGACTTTCAATGCCTTCTAAATTGCAATGTTTGATTTTTATTGTCCATTGCAAAATTACAACTTTACCCTTCAGTGTTTACTATATTTTCCTTTTTGTAATCATCAAGCGTTTTAAAAATATGACAATGGAACATACCAACATATACTTGAGAGAAAAAAAACTAATAAATATTTTTGCAAATTTTGGTCGATGTACAGTGAATGGGTAATTTGACAGATTTTCAAAAATTTTGCATCCCATACAACTTTGGTTCATAGACCTTCAAAAATCGATCATTAGTTTAGTTTTCTTCATAGGAACCCTAGCTAGCTTCTACTGAAGCGGATCTTGGATTTTGAACAGGAGGGGCAGAATAAGCTTTATATTGCTCAGTCTTACGTTTTAAATGAATTGTGTTTGGGGAGTTGTGTTTCACTTCGTCGCTTTTCGTGTTTTGTTTTTGTGCAATGAAGATGTAAGTTTTTTTTCAACCTATGAGTTTTATGGGAACTACCATTTAACTGCAGGGGGTGAGGGATTATGTTTTCTTTCAAATTTTTTTTTATTCTGATCCCCAATTTGATGAAAAAATATTTTGGTCAAGCAGATGACAAAAAAAATATTCTGAATCCAGATTTTCCCCATCCCTTAGGGACCGTTCAATATTTACCAGATGGATGGGCCGGTGCATTCTTAATATTGTTTCATTAAAAAAGCTAACGCCCATCCTTTTAAATTCTGAAAAAAAGTCCTTGCCCATCTAAAAAAATCTATAAAAAAGTCCTTGCCCCTTTAAAACTATAAGACAATCAAAAAGGATTTAGGTTTTTTTTCTTTTTTAAAGTTTTTAAAATTTTATGTCTTGAAATCAAAGAATAAACTTTGGTGTTAATACAAAATTTAAAATGTGCTAGTTAATTCCATATATATGTATACATTTAGTTCAAATATGAATATTCCTTTATCTGTTTTACTTTTGGAAAAAGAAATTATGATCCTTTTAAGCAAATATAGGCAGGCATGTTTTTGAATTTGATGCAGCCTTTTTCGCCTTTTACTTAATTCTCTAAAGGAGTAGGTCCGGTAAGGGCAGATTTTGGCCCCAAATTTCAGTTTCATCTAACGAGATATTTAGGACACTTTTTAAACACTTAAGTGTCTATTTCAATTGATTCGATTAGTTTATGTAAAAGATTTTAACTGATTGAGTCATTAAAAACGCTCCGATTGAAGCTTAAATATGAAAAATCTAACAAATATGCCAAAAAAACGTCACTTTTCAGATGGTTTTCGTCAAAAATGAAAGTGGCCGCATCCGTGTTCATCCTCAACCTTTATATATGTTATGTATTATCATCAAATACAACTTACATCTCAATATTATGAATGAACACAAATGCGGCCACTTTCATTTAAGACGGAAACCGTCTAAAATTTAACTAAAATGCTATAATTGTGAAGATTTCAGTAATTTAGCCTGACTTTATGATGCTAGTACACGATATATGTACATTGTATTGTAAAAAACAGCACATATTTATGTAGCAGAAGCATTCTACTTTCCAAAAAATAGCCCAAAGATTACATTTTCACAATTTTGCAAAACTGCTTAATTTTGGGGCCAGAAAGGGGTCTTACTGAATCTACTCCTTTGACAACTAAACACCAAACTATTAAAAAACCTAGCATTCTGTAAGATTGATATATAAATGAGAAAGCTGTACAGTTATATGAAAATCTAAGTTGATTTGAAAAAGTTAAAAAAAAATTTAAAGGTGACCAGTCACCATCCAAATTTGGTCCAAACTTAAAATTGAAGCTTTTTTTAAGCTATTAACTAAATCCATAAAAATGACAGCAAAAAAACAAAGTACTAAACAGCCTGGCTTTCAGTAAGATCAATATAAAAATGATTTAGCAGTAGAGTTTTATGAAAATGCAAGTTGATTTGAAAAAGTTATGAACAAATTTAAAGATGACTATCTTGAAATAACCTAAAACAGAAAATTTAGCTTTTTCTTAAACCTGTTTATTAAATCCATAAGAATGACAGCAGCACACCAAACTACCAAACAACTTTGTATTCTTTTAGATCAATATATAAATGAAATAGCTGTAAAGTTTTATGGAAATCCATGTTGATTTGAAAAAGTTATGAAAAAAATTAAAGATGACTATCTGGATTTAGCATAAACTGAAAATTTGAGCTTTTTCTTAAACCTTGTTATTAAATCCGTAAAAATGACAGACATGTCACCAAACTACCAATCAACGTGGCATTCTGTAAGTTCAATATATAAATGAAAAGGCTGTATAGTTTTATGAAAATCCAGTTTGATTTAAAAAAGTTATAAAAAACATTAAAGATGACTATCTAGATTCAGCCTAAACTTAAAATTCTAAATTTTTTAACCTATTTATAAAATCCATAAAAATGACAGCAATACACCAAAGTACCAAACAAACTGGCTTTTCTGTAACATCAATATATAATTGAGATAGCTCTTGAGTTTTATGAAAATCCCAGTTGATTTGAAAAAGTTATAAAAAAAATTAAAGTTGACTATCTGAATTTAGCCTAAAATGAAAATTTGAGCTTTTTTTCTTACCAATTAATAAAATCCATAAATTTAACAGAAATACACCTTACTACCAAACAACCTGGTTTCTCATAAGATCAATATATTAATGAATAAGCTGTATAGGTTTTTGAAAATCCAAGTTGATTTGAAAAATTTACAAAAAAATTAAAGTTGACTATCTGAATTTATCCCTAACTAAAAATTTGAGCTTTTTTTCTTACCTATTAATTAAATCCATAAATTTAACAGCAATACACCAAACTATTAAACAACTTGGTATTCCATAAGGTCAAAATAATTTATAAGATAGTCCGAACAGAAAATTTTAGCTTTTTTAATCCTTAATTAAATCCTTAAAGTTGACAGAAATGAACCAAGCTACCAGTTTTTGAGTGCCCGCAAAAGAAATTTCTTACACACCGATAAAATGGATAAAAAATTTTCCTATAAAATATGTTCTGGCCCATCCATAAATATTTTAAAAAAAGTTCTCGCCCATCCAAATATTTCCACAAAAAAAGAGCTTGCCCCGCCCCATTTTGCACCGGCCCATCCATCTGATAAATATTGAACGGTCCCTTATAGTGTTAAATTTTGAAGAAAAAAAAAAATAATGTGATTAACAGTGTCGAAAAACTTAATGGTTGCTCCCTAAATTATCTGCCTCTTTCTCGGTAATCTTTAGGGATATGGTATCGGTTATCTAAGTCTGTGCGTATTTTGTATCTATTTTTAAGTCAACCGAGATTGTAATTTTTGCGTCTGATTTTGCATATCAAGCTGTTATGTAGATGGAATATGGTGTAACAGAAAATGTCTATAATCAAACTGTAAATAATTGGTGTTAACAGAATAGTATTAATGCATGGTTATACAAAGCAATACTTGTCAGAACACAAAAGAAAAACATGAGTGAAAAAATTGGTCTCTAATCTAAGAAGTGACAACATAAACATTACAAAATAGCACTCCAGGCATGCCACATTTAAACATACATCAGTCATATTTCATTTGTAAGATTTCCTTCTGATAAATAATGGTCACAGTTCGATTTGATTTTGATAAAGGGAAAATACTATTAGGCATTATATGGAAAGATTTATATTGAGATAACATAAATTAGGCCGTTAGTTTTCTCATTTGAATTGTCATTTCGGGACCTTTTATAGCTGACTATGCGGTATGGGCATTGCTCATTTTTGAAGACCTATAGTTGTTCATTTCTATGTTATTTTGGTCTCTTTTGGAGAGTTGTCTCATTGGCAATTATACCACATCTTCTTTTTTTTATATCTGGAAAGCTTACGAAAAACCTTGATTATCAAATTTTTATGGAAGGAAACTTGTTAGTGCCATATATATGGTAACCTATACACATGCCAAGAAATCATCGCTAAAAAATTCCGGTCGACCCCTTACGGCAGTCATTAGTAGCTAAAGATTTGATTTCATTGAAGCAATTAATTTATGACCTTCATGTACGTGTCGCTTAAAACACAGCCATATACCAAATGGTCAATATTAATCATCCATGTAATTTGCTCTATGGGGTTTTTGCAGAATTTCAACGGAGGCAATTTCTTGGCATGGGAGAAAGGAAGAAAGACCAATCACAATTTGTCCTATATTTGTTTTTCTCTTTTTTAATTACATAAAAAAAATAACCCTTTCAAATATAGAGTTCATAAGATACAAATATTCCCTGTGGACCCCCCCCCTTTATTTGTGCTCTCTATTTTCAACCTTCGAATTAAGCTTTCGAATCTAATTATATAATAGTTCTTGAAAAAACTGGTCATTATAGTGATATATGGATTGCCCACAGGACAGTGGTATTGACTAAGATAGTGATAATGATTGAGCCGAAGGGCAGTCCATATTTATAGGTTAGACAATACTTGGTCATGTTTTATGAAGATTTAAGCCCAAGGCGAAGCCGAGGGCTTAAATCTTCATAAAACATGACCAAGTATTGTCTGACCAATTTAGAACATATTCACACTTTCGAGTGACCTTACAAAACTATCCTTTCCCATTGTAATAGTCAAACCTAAATAAGAGTTCACTTTTTATAATGAACTAAATATAAAACATAGGTACATGTAATGATCATTTCAATGGATGAAATGAAATAGTACTGACATAGTTTGTGAAGGATAAATTGTTTTTCTTCTGCTTCAGGTAAAATTTAATACTTATATATCTTTAGATTTTATTTTTATTTTAAAAAGCAACACAATGCTATGAAAATCCCCTTTTTGAAATTTGATTTTTTTTTATAAATATAGATCGACGTACTCTCTGTATGAATATTTGAATTCAGACCATTCAACATTAAATGCTTACTTTTATTTGATAAATTTAAATGTATTGTGTTTCTCCGAAAACAATCTTTTGCTTTATATATCAGCAGTCTGGCATTGTGTATTTTTGAAAGAAAAAGACAATAATTCCCTCAAATGTAAGGTATATAAATTAAATAAATATCATTTTATTTATCCTTACCAATTTTTTTGTGTATTCTATATATGTGTTCCATTAACAAATGCATAAAATTTTGCAAAATTCATTTTTTTTTAATTTAAATCTTTGCTCTTTCATCTTTAATCAGTAGGCTATTTTCCCAAGGAAAATGCCTTAGGGGATTGAACACTTCGTTAGTGCAACTAGTAAGAGTTCACTTTCATAATTAACCGACAATGAAAAGTCATTCATGTATAGCATTTCATAGTGCATGGAAAACCATGTACTATGAAAATTAGAGGGCAAAAAACTGACTTCTCATTGGACGAGAAGGGGTGAGTATGTTCTAAATCATGATAATGACCAGTTTTTCAAGAACTATTATGTTTATTTCATTGAGAAACCATGTTTTGGAAAATTCTCATAAATTCAAAATGCCTACAGCGAACTCGAGTAGTTGTACGATTTTTATGGCAAAGAGTGAAGACCAGCCGTAGTAATACTGCCATTCATTTTAGTGCAATTTTTCAGTATATAAATACTTAATCAAGTTATCTTTAATTTTATAATTAACGAAAACATATAATAAACAATTCAACAACTTAAATATAATATTAAAAACAGGAACATGTTTATAACAGGTACATCTCTTTAAACAGAGAAACCACGCCCCACCGGTCATTAACAGAGAAATCACGCCCCAACGGTCATTATCAGACGAAAACCACGCCCCAACGGTCATTATCAGACGAAAACCGCGCCCCAACGGTCATTATCAGACGGAAACCACGCCCCACCGGTCATTATCAAGTAAAAGTACGTTAACGACCGGTTTTCTGGTCCGTTTTTTTCTGTTAATGACCGATGGAATTTATTACTGAAGAATAAAGAATGTCATGTGACCCCTTTTAATCCAATAAGAGAATCTTATTCTCAACCGATATGAAATAATTAAAATTAAAACCTTGCTTTCTAACCAATCTATTCATGTACCGGACCTGCAACTTTCTTTATTTAATACGAAAATCTACATTGTCGTCATACACATGCATGTTGTTTGCTTGGAGTCTCCGCCCGAAAAGAACTCCAAGATATTATATTCCTGCATCACGTGATTTTTACCATGTGGAGCTTACATTTGAATAAATACCGAATATGGAAAGTGAAACTACAATTCAAAACATAAAGTCGGAAGGCACAAATAAGAAAAAGAAAGTTTTTTTTGGGCAAAAGGCTAGGTGCAGGTAAATTCTCTCCGTGTTCAAAATATACATGAAATATTTGCCACTGCCCCTTTTCTGTTCTATGAATTCTAACCCTGAGTTTTCTATCTGTTACTCTCTATGATAGTGCGAATGTGAAAATGGAAGAACTCCCGATCAGAATTCGAAAAAAGACGTGTTAGCTATATGGCAACATTTCACAAAGCAGTCATTGCATGTGCTATCATTATAATGTTAGAGACATGTTTGCAGTATATTTATGAGTTTTAATATCCCTATGAAGGTAACTCCCGCCTTTTTTCTTCACTTTATGTGTAATCATGCAACATGAGAAAATTGATTTAACCTTGTCGGAAGAACACGATTGGTGTTTCAGGTGTAATAAAAGCGAAGCTAGTAAATAAGTCATATAATAAGTTAAAAAGAGCGAAAGTTTTTATCTTAATGGCTGCATTTATAGACAAATGTTTTCCCTTTCAACGCATAAGATTATGAATATCAAAGGAATTTGTGAACTTGTCGACGCATTTTTGTTATGTTTTCAAGAAAGTAACGTCGTTCAGTAATGCGACAACTAGAGGGTCAAAACCCAAAAAAACAATTATTTTAATCATGGGTTACCATTTGCACTCACAAAATTATTTTCTTGTTTACATAAAAAATGTTTAAATGTACATTGACCCGTTTAAATATATTTATAAAGAAAAAAATATAGGGACTGCGTGTTTCAATTATAACTATTATTTTTTTTGTTCGGTTTAGAATACAAACGGGAGATCTTTTCAAAACTTAAAACAGTTTTAATAGGATGTCTCTGTTATGCAAATGTTATCTTTAAACTCAAAATCTTTAAAAAACATTCGAGGTTAAAATAAAATTTTGAATTGTCAGTACATTATTTCTTAATCTATCACATGCGAGTCATGTACACCATTGAATATCGCCCCTTGCATTTGTTTGTCTTTGCTGTATACCATTCATTTTCTCTCATGAACTGTTCTATCTCCCTATACTTACCATGACATATATAATTTAAAATATATATTGTCATTGTCCTTTGTATGTAGTCATAAACCAAAAAGACTCATTTTGGTACGTAAGGTATAATTTCGCCAACCAATTTAAAATATATTTATAAACTGCTGTTTTATTTATTTGGTTTATTAAAACACGACAACTTCAGTTTTAATAGGATTTAAAATGACAAGACGTTCTTGTATGGAGAACGTTTCAAACATCAGTATTTTTTTCATTTTCTTTTCCAAATGCATTTCGTGTATACAAAACGGTAGTATATAGTCGTCTATTAATTCAATTTGACTAAAACCATGACATTTATTTCCCTTTATATAATAAGATATTAAAAGTAAAACAACTAAAATACTTCCTAAGTGAATACAGATCACAAAAGCTCATACATATCAAACGGAGACGAAAACAACTGTCATATTAATTAGTTAAATTATGGAAGGATATGACTACACGAACAGGGGTACGGGGCAACAGTCTGAGAATATTTCTACAGAGAGCCAGAACAAAATAAAGGAGATATGCCTTTGCTCTACGAGTGGTGAGAACATGGAATACACTACCCGAAATTATAGTGACATCACCAAAAACAAAAACATTTAAGAATAGACTAGACAAATACTGGATGAACCAAACAATGGTGTACGAAGACTATAAATCAACAATCACCGGAAGTGGAGAAGATTTAGATAAAGAGACTGATGAAGAGGAACTTTAGTTCCTGCACCAGTAAAAGAACCTGAGTAAACCTAAGTAAATTACTGGCATTGGACAGGCATTTCCTGACGTAAATAAAGGTAAATTGTGGTATGAGTACCAATGAGATAACTCTCCAGCCACATGTATATAGAAAATGGTGCATTAAACCTGGCTTTATATCTAGCCAAATCTCTCACTTGTATGTATCATAAAGAAGTCAGTGTGAAATCAAACTATCTGATATTTACTGTCACGACCTCTCAAGATTTGTTTCAGATTCTGAAGAGCCTTATAAAAAGAGCTAATTTCCTTGTATTTTTCTGAAACGAATGAAGTTGGAAAGACGAACTGTATTTAACCATAGTTTTCTATTTTGCTTTCTAGCATTTTTAATTTAGACATTTTCCTCATGATAACTTAATCTTTATTATGACTCAATTGCATGGTTTCAATATAATACTTCCATGGTTTGAGTCAATATAATACTTCCATGGTTTGAGTCAATATAATACTTCCATGGTTTGAGTCAATATAATACTTCCATGGTTTGAGTCAATATAACACTTCCATGGTTTGAGTCAATATAATACTTCCATGGTTGAAGGTAAGTCTATATTATCCTGTCTGCGCCTAAGTTTCTTATAAACGAATCAAGTAATGAGACTCGGATTTGCTTACTACATTTAGCAGTCTCAAGTTGGAGTCAAATTAAAGGAATTTCCTGACTTATAATGTAGTGTAACTGATTGCATTTGAGATTGCTAACATGAAAAAGAAAAAAATGACCGATAAGAAATAAAATATATAAATGCCACTATTACTCCCAAAAACCCAGATGAATGGATTTCATACACACTATAGTATAATTGTGCATACTGTATTTTTTACGCCACAACTTGCCTCTTGGTGCACATAGACAAAAATAAATGAAAAGTATTTAATATCAAAACAAATAAGTGATGTCAAATATAGAAAACAATTACATGTACATCTAGAGGTTACATGTGACCAGTTTGTTGATTTTACAGTATTTCTAAGTTTGTGTTTATTTATTCTTTTGTCTCATCCTCAGCTAACATCTTTTTCAGCAAGGCAACAATCTCCCTTGTTTCTGAAAAACAGAAGAAAAATCATTAATTGGGATGGAAAGAAAAATCATTATTTTACCAATACTGACATAACAGCCACTTTTCTGTACCTGTATTAAATCAATGTGTTTCTGCATACACCATAGAATATACCACAATGAATGCATGCACAGAAATACCTGTTTATTTTTTCGGAACAGCTGAATTATTTTGAGTTTTTATTTCTATGCTACAGTCACTTTTGTTTATTTATGAATATGTAATGGAAATACAGTCTTGTTTTTCGGTACTGCATCCCTTATCCTTGCTTCCGTTTTTAATATGATCTTGTCTGTCCGTCTTGTACTATGTTATAACTGTTTATATTCCAAGGTATATATAGCCTTCTCTCCACAGGCACTTGTCTCAGATCCCCCCCTCCATACTTTAATATAACACTGACAGGCACTTTTCTCAGAATCCCCCCCCTTCCTACATACCTTAATATAAAATATTAAGGTATATATATATATATATAGGGGGGGGGGGAAATCTGAGACAAGTGCCTGCGTAAAAAACGCTTAGATGTTGTCTTTTGTAAAGTATATTATTCTTAAGTTATAAATAGATATAGGAAGATGTGGTATGAGTGCAAATGAGACAACTCTCCATCCAAGTCACAATTTATAAAAGTAAACCATTATAGGTCAAGGTACGGTCTTCAACACTTCAACAACCTTGGCTCATACCGAACAGCAAGCTATTAATGCCCAAAACAAATTCTATTGTAAAACCATGTATAAGGGCATACATACACCACAAGCACGGGGACACATTCTACTGCATCCACATATAAAGCATGAACAACAAACAATAAAGTATGATATATGTTAAATCCCAGCAAACAATTCGAAATACCAATCTTTGATACTTGAAAGATATATAAGGCAACAGAGAAAATAGAGTTCACAAAAGAGGCCTAAGTGAGAAGAAAGTTTTAAGCTCTTAAATCAAATATCGTTGTTCTTAAAATACAGTGTTTGTGTCAATAGTAATACAAATGGTATATTCCTTCTCAAATAAAAAAAAATCAAACTTTCTTTAAGAATTTTCGAAAGTTCTGTATCCTTTGACATGCATGCATGTAAACATACGAGGGAAGGGATAACATTTTTTTTTTATTTGTGAAACATTGATATCCTTGTTTTCATTACTCATTACAGCCGATTCCATTGAGAATGTAGGCAAAGGTAATATATTTGGTTAGCTTGCTTGCTAGCTGAACCGTGAAGTCAATATCAGGGCAGGTATACTACCCTCCTTCCGAAATAGCATAGTCCTACAGACAGATAGATTGGTTAGCTGTCGGACTATCTACTCTTAAAATAGGGAAGTTTACCAAACCTAAGAATAACTTCACGGTTCAGCTAGCAAGCAAATTAACCAAAGATATTACCTTTGTCTACATACTCAATGGAATCGGCTGTAACAAAAGAAACGGGTCCTTCAGAGTCAACATATAAAAATTAGCACAATATTCCTAGCACAAAGTATTAATTTGCTTCTGGTATGGAGATGGGTATTTAAGTTTTCTCTGTATAATGTTTAGTAAACTTTTGTTTGTCGTTATGATGATTGCACTTGCGTTGCCTTCCGGATTATATTGCGCACTGCTTTCTTCATACGGGTTAGTTATACGTACATGGCATACATGGAAACAAATCTAGACAGTGGACTATATTATGTAGGACTCTGAACCGCGATGGTACTCCGAACCGCGATGGTCACGCTGAGATGCGATGGTTTGACGCTGAAGTGCGTTTTTGATCACGCCGAAGTCCGATGGTGTCATTGTGACGCTATATCTTGTTGTTGATAGCTACGCCGAAGTGCGATGGTGGTAACGCTGAAGTGCGATGGTCTACACAAACCTCATTTGCTAAGCTTTTCTTGTCGATGTTTACGTCAATGTAAAAAAGAGACTGCAATGGGGAATGTGTCAAAGAGACAACAACTCGCCCAAAGAGTAAAAAAACCAACCGAAGGCCACCAAAATGTGGGTCTTTAACACAGCGAAAAAAAGCCCTCACCTGGAGACGGACTTCAGCTGGTCAATAAACTAAAAAGTGTACTATTTCAATGAAAATGAACGTCATACTAAACTCCTGGTGATAAAAATGAGCTAAAAGAGCATGGGTCAATTCCCCCTGTAATTATTTCACAGAAGGGCCATTTTCCATAAGTGCTGAAAGATTAAAATTTACGATTAGAACAAGAAATAAAAATGTTTTTTATTCTATATCTCGATTTTTATATATCATGATATGTCTGAAAAATAGTTTATTTATCCCCCCCCCCCCCCAAAAAAAAACCAGATGAAAGTCAAATATGGGGAATTTACTGTGTTTTTAGGTTGGGAAAACAGGGAATCCCCTGATAAGGACATTTCAAACCAAAGCAAAGTGATGTTTTTGTTGTTGTTGTTATTTATACAACTTTTTCACTTAAAATAGAAATTGGTTTGGTGTGTCCTTAATACCAAAAAAAAACACTTTTTTAATAAAAAAATAGTTGAACATCATGAAATTGTACCTATATAATTGCCTAATAATTGGCTCTGGCTCTTTAAAACATACAAGACCAACAAAGGCCAGAGGCTCCTGACTGTGCACGGGCGCAAAAATGCGACGGGTTTAAACATGATTAGTGAAAAATCAACCCCGTTCCCCTATACCTCTAGCCAATGTAGATTAAACAAAAACAAAAAACATTAATACACACATTAAAACTGAGTTTAAAAGAAGTTAGTGTGCGATGTCAGAAAAGGTAACAAAATTAACTAATTGTATACGCAAAATGACAATGATAAACTAAATAAAAAAGGACTACTAGCAGTTACATGATACGGGTCTTATATTTTAATACTACGCGAAACGGGGATTTTTTTTGGTGGATAGGAGAAATCTACAAAAGATTCTGTTTAACGTACTATGGTGCGTGACATTCTCTCAATACATTCGGGTCTGCAGACAAACTCTCTTCATTAAAATGAATAATACACGAGGCACTCATGAGAGAAATAAGTAACGTATACAAGTAGGTCTAGATAAAATGATAATCTAGAATTATGTCCACATGTAGGAAATCGAAGAGTACGAGCTCTCGTTGAGTATTCAACTGAATGAAGGACAGCCATAGACAATAATGATTGTAAATTAAAAAAAAAAACATATGAAAAAATCTACTTATAATTATAAGTGAACGTCTGTAGAAAGGAGGGTTAACTACCGACCATGCGTCAAATAGACCATCGCACTTCAGCGTACCGACCATTGCACTTCGGCGTAGACCATCGCACTTCAGCGTGACCATCGCACTCCAGCGTCCCCATCGCACCTCCGAGTCCTACATATATATTTATATATATACAACTCGTCTAAACATCAACCCAACAATGTTAGATCTGTAAATTTTCTTTCGCAAATTTTGGTTCTTCCCTCGCATATAAACGAGTCTAAATTGAAAACTACGTTCAAACCTATGATTGCGTTGGATAAAAATCGCAATTTTTATACGTGTGCATGTAAAACAAATTTCGTTGTAGAAGGGTCTAAATACAGCACAAACAACATTTTCCAAAAGACCAAAAAAGTGAAAAAGTATATTTAAACAAAACGCATTTGACTAACAGGTCGAACAACTGATGTTCTTTAACCCTGCTGACTGCCATTGGCGATTGCCAAATAAAATTGATCACAAGATGTAACAAAATGGATCTTAATATAAATTTAATACTAAACAGAATTTTTTTTTAACTTGTGGCCACGATGTTATGCCACAAACATACGGTGTCAATATTTTTTTAGTACACCAGATCCGGATTTCGACAATAAATGTCTCTAAAGTGATGTTAGGGATCGAAACGGTATTTGGAAGGCCATATAAAAAGTACCCTCATTTTTAGATAGACTCTTGAATTTTAAGAGTCAATATAGGATGAACGGATCATATAAATCGGAGGGAATGTGTGTGTGTGGGGTTTTTTCTGCTATGCATGTACTGATTTTTTGTCATGTATGGATACCCCATATTCTTTGGTTATATTATTATCAAAACATTTACCTTTTCCAGCACAATAATTGCAGCACATGTTGCGAAGTTGTGAATAGGTTGGACTAGTGCAAATTTCCATGGTTGTATCCATACCATGGCAGGCAACTTGCGGCATCACATCATCACCCGTACAGGAATCTAAAATGAAAAGAAAATAACCAAGAACAACTTGTGAAGCTTGTTTAAGCAAGTTTAAATATTTGGAAACACTTTAACACTATATAGATAGAGGCATATTATTGTCGAGCCTGCAACTTTTGTTGCAGAAAGCTCGACATAAGGATAGTGATCTGGCGGGGGCGGTGGTGGCAGCAGCGGTGTTAGATAACTTCTTAAAAGCTTTATATTTTAGAAGGTGGAAGACCTGGATGCTTCATACTTTGTATATAGATGCCTCATGTTACGAACTTTCCGTCAGTCACATGTCCAATGTCCTTGACATCATTTTAATGGTTCAGTGACTACTTGAAAAAAAAGTTCAGATTTTTTTGTAATGTTAAATTCTCTCTTATTATAAGTAATAGAATAACTATATTTGGTATGTGCGTACCTTGCAAGTTCCTCATGCCCGTCAGACAGTTTTTACTTGACCTCAACCTCATGTCATGGATCAGTGAAAAAGGTTAAGTTTTGGTGGTCAAGTCCATATCTCAGTTACTATAAGCAATAGGTCTAATATATTCGGTATATGAAAGGACTGTAAGGTGTACATGTCCAACTGGCAGGTGTCATCTGACTTTGACCTCATTTTCATGGTTTAGTGGTTATAGTTAAGTGTTTGAGTTTTGGTCTATTTTTCCAATACTGTATGTAAATATTTTATGATCTATATGTCAGTCGCACAGGTTTTATTTGACCTTGACCTCATTTTCACGGTTCATTGCTCAGTGTTAAGTATTAATTTTGTGTTTTGGTCTGTTTTTCTTAATTTAAAAGCAATAGATCAACTATATTTGTTGTATGGAAGAATTGTTAGCTGTACATGTCTGCCTGGCATGGTTCATCTGACATTGACCTCATTTTCATGGTTCATTGGGCAATGTTTAGTTATTTTGGTTAATGTGACAGTTGTAATAAAGCTTTATATTTAGGACTATCAACATAATATCAATGATTAATAAAGAAGGCGAGACATTTCAGCGTGTGCACTCTTGTACTGATACATTTGTCAATTGAATAAATGTTTGTCCTCCTACTAGCATATTCTGTATCAATATTCTAAGTTCAAGATTCAGGCCGGGTGATAGGGGGGGGGGGGGGGGGGGGGGGGGTGCGTCATTGCCAAACTTACTCGTTATTTAGACTTATCCAGTGGTTTTATTTCAATTTGTCCAAAAATATATTTGGGTAATAAACACGAATTTAAGGTAACTATAGTTATTCTTTCAGATAAAAAAAAATATAAAAGTAAACTAGAGATGCCAATTTAGGACCTTCCAGTCCCTATACACAAATTTTAATTAAAAATAACGAATTTGTGATAAACAATTTCTGGAATTAGTTATAACGGTTTTTACATTCGTTAGTACGATAACGAATTATAAAAAAAAAAATGAAAAGCAAATTCAATTTGATCTGTTTTCATAATCTTAATCAGTAACCCCGAATTACAAAATAAATGTGATATCAAATTACAGACATTCGTGAACTTAATTCGAGATACCAAATTCTATAATTTCGTGATTAAGATTTAATTCGAGATATCGATTCGAATTATCTTTTTGAGAGATCCTAAATGTGTCTCCGTACAAGAGAGCATATATACTGAAATATCCAAAGCCATTTCACACTTAAAATGCAATAAATCATCAGGCTTGGATAACATTAGTAATAATATGATAAAGAATGGACAGACTTTCCTTTTAAAAAGTTTTCAACAGATGTTTAATACTTGTCTGTCTTCAGGTATATACCCAACATCTTGGGCTGAAGGTTATATTACACCAATTTTTAAAAGCAACCATACAAGTGACCCTAACAATTATAGAGGAATAACAATAACAAGTGCAATTGGAAAGCTTTTTAATAGAATATTAAGCCTAAGACTGGACAAATTTCTTCAGGAACATAATATTATACATGATAGTCAAATTGGATTCACAAGGAAAGCCAGAACTGCAGATCATATGTTTATTTTAAACTGTCTTATTAACAAATACTGTAATTCAAAAGAAGATAGACTGTTTGCCTGTTTTGTTGATTTTCAGAAGGCTTTTGATACTGTTATACATACAGGGATCAAGATTAAACTACTAGATATTGGGGCTGGGTCTTATTTTTATAACATTATTAAAAGTATGTATGAAATTAGCAAATCATGTGTCAAAATTCAAAATCAAGTAAGTGATTTTTTCCCATTAGATATTGGAGTCAAACAAGGTGACAACCTCAGTCCGAATTTATTCAAGATATTCATAAATGATTTGCCCAGATATTTGTCAGATACTAGAGACCCAGTTAATGTCAATGACAAAGATCTACATTGTTTAATGTATGCTGATGATATTGTTTTATTATCTACATCAGCTGAAGGACTACGAGAAAAGCTGGGAATGCTTGATAAATTTTGCAAAGATTGGTGTCTCAATGTGAATACTAATAAGACAAAGGTGCTGATTTTCAACAAGGCAGGCAGACATGTAAAACAGATATTCACATTTCAGAATATAAATCTGGAATGTGTTTCAAAATACAAATACCTAGGTTTATACTTTAAGCTCATCTGGTTCATTCAGTTATGCTCAAAATGAACTATACAAAAAATCCCTGAAAGCTCATTTCAAATTAAGGAAAGATCTTTTATCACTTAATCCTGATGTAAAAACAAGTATTCATGTTTTTGACCACACTGTAAAACCTATTTTATTATATGGTAGCGAAATATGGGGGATGTTTAATTCTCTTTCCTCTAAATGTAAGAAGGAAGATATATCTTTTGAAAAATTATATTCAGGTTTACCCTGTGAGAAACTTCATATAAAATTTTGTAAATTTATACTTGGGGTACACAAGAAAACAACAAATGCTGCAGTGTTATCTGAACTTGGAAGATTTCCAATATATTTTAATATTATAAAAGGAATGTTATTGTACTGGTATAGATTAGAGAATTTAGGTAATAATTTTCCTCTATTAAAAGAGGCATATACACAATCAAAGACACTACATCACATGTATATAACATCATGGTATGGTTCAATAAATGTTGTTTTTAAAATACTTGGTATTGACTATACAAATGCCATAAATGCTCCATTTTGTGAATCCTTATACAAATTTAAGAAATATATACAAACCAAGCTATCAATATTGTTTATTAGCTGTTGGAAAAAACAAATAGATAAATTTTCAGACAGTAAACTGAAAACCTACCTTTTATATAAAACAAATTTTGGTTTTGAAAAATATCTAACATTGATCAAGAATTTTGAACTTAGAAGAAGTTTTACTAAATTACGTGTATCTTCTCATAGATTACAAATAGAATTAGGTAGATATCAGGGTATTCCCCGAATTAACAGAATATGTAATAAATGTTCTTCCAATACTGTCGAAGATGAGGCTCATTTTCTATTTGATTGTAACAAATTTGAGGATGATAGAAATTGTATGTTAGCTAGTATTGCACAATATAATTCTTATTTTAATCATATGAACAGTCAAAGCAAAATTATCTGGTTATTTAGTGTAGAAAATGTTGAGTTACTTAAAATAATCTGTAATTTTATATACAAACATCTTCCTTAGTGAAGATTAGTTAAAGGAAATCTATGTGTGTATATACATTTGATTGGACATAGAAAATTATATTCATCTGAATATCACAAACATACTAGCCGATTAAAAAAAAAAAATAATTGTTAATATATATTATTTATTCAAATGTTCTCTTATATCCTTGAGGCATCGTCCCCTGGTATCAACTGCATTCAAGTTACCTATGATGCTTCCTTGTTTGCTTTTGATACAGGTAGGAAAGAGACATTTACACACATTTTACATGCCTATGGCCCATAAGGTATCGTCCCCTGGTGTCAGCTGCCTTTAGGAAACCATAATGCTTTCCTATTTGCTGCTGACACAGGATGAGTCATGGACATGTTTAATTTCTACTTTCTTTTTGGCTAATTATTATATATTTAATTGATCCAACTTTTTGTGTACTATACATATGTGGATATCTATTTTTCTTTTTTTTTTTTCTTTTTGGGCTGCTTGTTTGTTATCTATATCAACCACACTTGTAATAAAATGCATTAGTATTAAAAAAAAAACCAACATACTATAGATTCTTTATCTACGTATTCTTTAAGAACTTAAATAGTTCTCGTTTAACTTTTTTTTTTTTTTTTATCTCATTGTTTGTATTGTATTATGAAAAAATTATTGATGTTGTAATGTTTATGCCCTTTGGGGCCCATAATTGGAAAATAAAAATATCTTATCTTATCTTATCTTATACTAGTAACACTATCTGCCAGGGTTGCGTTCAATATCGTAACGGCTATGTAGTGCTACGTAGATTTTTGTCAACTGAACGAGTAGCTAGCCTAGCTGCTATCATGGGCAATATCAGTGTAGCAGCTAGGCTAGCTACACATTCAATAGTCATAAATCTACGTAGCCCTATATAGCCGCTACGATATTGAACGCAATCCTGGGTCTATACATGCTAACAAAACGTAGTTTCAGCCAAGAAATTGAAACGTTGACTTTCCATAAAATTTCAACTGAACTTGGGTGCTTTGAATAATATTAAAATCTCAATCTGGTCGAGTTTCATTCAACCACGATTCCTACTAAATTTCAAACAATTCTCTTTAAGTCTAAGATTGTTGGTACTTTGAAAGAAAAAACAGTGGTTGCTTGTAGTTTTCATTTTGTTTGTTTAAACAGAATAAAATAAGAAAAAAACATATCGTTTGTAAAATAAAACCTTTCCAAACATCATTCATGCCAAGATTGAATAAAATTTGCCATGCATTTCAGAAAAATTCTGTAAATATTATTTCACACATATATGTTTTTTATTGCAACAATGTGCCACTAAAATTCCATCGGCTGCTTGCAAGTAATCGGTTCAATTTTGCCACCAGATCAAAATTAAATGAAAATTGTTTGTAGAATGCTCCGATCCGGCAACAATACTTTTAATTAAGTTGCAAATTACTTTAAAAAAATATTACTCCACATAAAAAGTTCAATTTTTAATACAAATCCTATTTTTTATTAACAACTGTTCAAATAAAGTATAAGATAATAATTTGTTTTTGCATCTTTTCTAACATTGGTACTATCAGAGATATATGATACAATTGTATCATATATCTCTGGTACTATTTTAGAAAACTGCTTTTAAAATTGTATCATATCCCCATAATCATAGCATACTTACCAGTCCTTTTAGCAACATTTTCCTTTTGGTGTACCATGGGTTCCTCTTGATTTCTTACATGATTCAATGAATATCCTGTTGCTGCACCGAGAAAAAGAACCACTACAATAGTCAGCTTCATCATTTTTATTTTTTACCGAAGACCTTCAAGTTACAACCTTCTTTGTCAGATCGCCGTAGCTAAATGTATACTCAACTGCGTAGCTAAATGTACTCGACTGTTACCACATCGGTATATATAGTGTTACCATGTCGCCCACGGAGGTCAGTCAAACTGGTTTTCTATAAGTTTAAAAACTTTCAAATTTTAGATGAAAATGATAAATCTGTTAACAGCAGGTGTGTAATAAACATGGAAATGACAAAAAATCATAATGTACAATTCTCTTATATTTATGAATTATAATTTGTAAATGAATGACATAAGTATATCTATATTTCACATTTATAGGTCTTTTAAAGTAAATATTTGTACGGAGCCATACAATGAATGCTCCACTGTATATAGGAAGAATTTAAAGGCACTATTCTAATAAAGAAATCCTATTAAAAGGTCATATCAGCTTTCAATCGTGACATTGAAATATTCATAATAAAAAGTATATTCACAAATGTAAAAAGCTTTTCACGAAATATATGTTAAAACTTTATTTTTTTTTAAAACAGCTATGCATTTTCAAAAAACAGTGTTTCACTAGTTTTAAGATTTAAGAAGTCACTTGTAAACGATCATAAAACTATGGTTAAATAAAAATGAAGGGGAGGGGATTAATACACACAAATAATTAAACATTGTACTGAGAAAGGACAAGGTAAGATAAGGTACGTTTTTGCCCGCCCCTCCCCCCTCCCCACTGTTTTCTCATTTTTCTCATTTTGTTTTGGAAAGCTACTTATCACGTTAAAATATTTCCTCATCTGTCCCAGATGCTAAAATTAGTGGTTTTGAAGTTCATCCAAACAAACTTTAAACCTCAGGGAATATTTTAACATAATAAGTAGCTTTCCAAAACAGAATTTGAAAAATGAGAAAATAGGGGGGCCAAGAACAGGCCTTATCGTACCTTGTCCTTTCGCGCAATTTCATTTTGAATGTCTACATGTTTGTATGATGCATTTCATACAAACTTTAAAATAAAAATTAGCTTAAAACAATTTTAAAGGGGTTTGGAGATTGAAGTCAGTGTTCGTGTTTGTAAACAAACCATGATTATAACAAATATTTCATCAAGCTAATACCCTATTATAATATTTATCTTATTACTATGTCGTAAAATGACTATGGAAAACTACCGACTGACTTACATCATTAAATATTTGAAGATTGTCAGATTAAATTTGAATGTCATTTTAACACCTGACTTGGTTTTCTAAAGAAATGGTATTGTCAGTAAATAAATTGACCTTATAGCTGGCAATAAATTCTATTGTACAACACTTTACCAGTCTTGCGAACACAAGAAAATGAAAACATTGAATTTAACACGAAAATGTTCCGAATCACGCAATATAAATAAAATTTGTTACACTTTTGTTTAAATATCAAATAACAACTATACGTGATGAACAAAACCAATACAAACAAAAACCTGATATTACATTATTCAGAGAATTAAATAACTATAAGTTAATGTTATTTGATATGCTTGAAAACTGATATAAAGAAGGAAAAATGTTTGCCAAACCTTTTGTAATAATTAAATACGAAGGGGAAACAACTTTGTCATATGTCGTTATTACCTTTATTGATAAAGCATCAGGTTTCTCACATACTCATTTAAAATTCTTTTCATATCAAAATCTTAAATATACACTAAAATTGAGAAACGAAACGGGGAATGAGTCAAAGCGACAACAACCCGACCATAGAGCAGACAACAGCCGTGCTCTATTGTCGGATTGAAAGCACGGCTGTTGAATGAACCTATGAATGGCACATCTGTTTTAAGAATATTTGTTGTGATGCTGCAAAACATTGAGGCGTTGAAATATTTTCATTTATACGACAATAGTGTTCGTCCATGGTGAGATTATTTGTTGTGAGACTATATATAATCAAATATTTAATCTGTGTACTTATTTGTAAATCTCTATTCAGAGAATACAGAGATTTGGTTTAAGGAACATTTAGGTTTTTCAAAATTATAGAAGGAACAATGATATGCCGTTCTCCTTAGAATCATTTTCATAACAGCGTAGACAAGACCATTGCTTGGCGTTCTTAGGTTATCAATTGACTGGGTCAGATTAGGTGAACGATCATCAGTTTTCAGCATTATTTCAGTTAGCTAGTCTAAACAGTTTGATGAAAATGGTTATATTTTACAGTTTGCACAAAAATTAAAGTTCGCCGTGTCTGCTTGAATAATATTACTCTAAGAAGGTTTGGAAATTTGAGCTAGGTTTGTCACGTTTATAATATATGATATTTCCATAATATTTATATAGCTTTAGGTAGCTTTGAGCCTTCCGCCATTTGATTACGTTTCTTTCTTATCAGTTAATGCATTAATGGGTTTATTTACTTCAAGGTCTTTTTGGTGATTACTATCTGTTTTCCTCAATAAAAATTACCTTGATGACGGTCGAAGACCAAGTGACATTAACATTGGTGATAGGGAGAAACTATATTTTACATCTTTTTGTTTCCATCGGCATTTTTCTCATCTTTTTATATACATCGCAAAAGATTCAAAGTTATCTAT
Source organism: Mytilus edulis (assembly GCF_963676685.1). Taxonomy (NCBI): domain Eukaryota; kingdom Metazoa; phylum Mollusca; class Bivalvia; order Mytilida; family Mytilidae; genus Mytilus; species Mytilus edulis. The sequence goes on from NC_092350.1 coordinate 31,838,973, forward strand.
AGCATGCCTTTCTGTTTTGATAAGTTTTTAACGTTTATGTTCAACTTATCTGTGAGTCATCTGTGCTAGTGCTCGTTTACTTAACATTACAAATGAACCAAAATTTAAAAAAAAAAAAAAATACACATAAGATTAAAAAAGGCTAGAGGTTCTTGATTTGGGACCGAGACATAAATGCGGCGGGGTTAAACAATATTGTTGTATTATCTTATATTGTCTATTATCTTGAAAACTGCTGTTTGAAGACATATATAAGCTATTAATAATGTCATTTAGAAAATGGTTTGGAAAATCTACAAGAACGCCTTAAAAGACAAAAATTTTCAGATGACTTATAATATTCAAAATCAAAATCTGTTCTATTGCCTTGCAAGTTTATATTACATCAATTAAAATTTTAAAACTACTCCCTATAGAAATAGTAATGATTTGATTACACCTTTTTTGCAGATTAACTTAAGCGGTAAGTGCAATATTTCATTATGAAGGAACTTTTGTCATATCCTGTGGGCGTAATTTTCCATAAACACTTTTCTTCTTGAAAAGAGAGCTTATAGTTCATTGACTATGATGCTCAGCAAAATTTCTTAACAGTGAACATTCTAATATTAATGTTGTTTTTGTTGATTCTAAATCGTTTCCTTTTTATAACTACTCTCTTAAATACTCAGTGTAAAGACTGTCTTAATTAATAGATTAAACGTTCTGCCTGACGACATTGCTTTGAAACAAAAATTGTTTACTCGCGGAAATGATAATTCTAACATAGGAACACCACGAAGATAGAGTTTAAAGATGTGTATTACTTATTATATTAGATATTACTTTGTGATCTTATGTTGTTTAGATAGAAGTGTTTCAACTACGCATATATACGTATTGAGTAATGCCAATTGATTGACAACACTAAACACTGGACTAAGGGCTTTTACAAAGATTCGATATTTCATATAAAATATAGAGTTTGATGTGTTATTTTACTTGTCGAATGCAAACAAAAGAAAAACGAGTTTATTTATTAACTAAAGAAAATGACATAAAAGGATTCGATATTTGAATGTGAAAAAAATGATGGTATATTAGTAGTCGAAAACTAGTGAATAGGAAAAATATAAGTCATAAAACTTCGACAGTCAGTTTAGTTTAAAGTCCTCTAAAGTAGTTACTGTTTACATTTATGTAGATGACATAATCGAATAACGGCCATTTCAATACATTCTGTTTATATTCAGTTTAGTTTGTCAAATCTTGCCAAAAAGTTCTCCAATACAGGAGTTCAACAAAATGTATTAAAGCAGAATGAGAAGATTAGCCATCGTTCAGTTATGTGCTTTATATGTCTTTAATGGTTAGCCAATAGAACCACAATGATTTATTTCTGTTTTGAAACGAGGAGTCAAATATAACTTTCACAGATTGTAGCTATTTGTTCATCTTCGCTAGCGAAGATGCTATTTGTTGTGTCATTTACCAAAATTATTACCTCTGCTGGCCCCTTTTGGTCTGGAAATATTAATTTTTTTTTAAATTTCTTCCAAACAAACAGCTACATTCTTCAAATTAAGACAAAACATTGTAATATAAAGAAATAATAAGCAAATAGAAAGAAAAAAAACTTGTTAATTGCTGTGCCATTTTGGTCTCTTGTGGAGAGTTGTCTCATTGGCAATCATACCACATCTTCTTTTTTATATTCACATGAAATCATCGTGACATATATAATTATCTTGCACATTAATCCAAAGAACCAACGTTATAAAGAACGGTAATCGTTACATTAGAGTAGGGTTCATATTATATCTATCAATTTGAACTTTTCGACAATGCACGTATACACAGGTGTCATTCGGTTTAACGAGAGAAATGATCGTGAAAGAATATCTAACGCCGGACAAGTATTGAGAGACGATTGTGAATGTTCTGGTAACGGATCGTGAAAGACATTTAATCGTCTTTAACATATTCTAATTTAATTAATTACACAGACAAATTTACGACAAAATAAAACTGTCTGTCAAAATGGTTCAACATTATGATCAGTATGTGAGAACATCCAGTTTTAAAAGTACATAGTTATCATACAAAACAACAAAAGTCAGATTGCTTCTCGACATTTCAATGACATAAAAAATGTAAACAAACATGATTTTTTCACAAATTCGACTAGAAAAACTACTTTAATACGAATAAGGGCATTCTATTTGAATTAATCAAATGGTCCTCATAGTTATTTTGTATAAACATAATCTGAAACTTGGTAAATAAAGAACTATTTACACAAAAATTGATTTTTCGGATCGTGAAAGATCACGTACCGCATTTTTGAAGATCGTGAAAAGGATCGTGAAAGATCTAATTCTACGAAGACGTCACTGTTCAAATTATTCTTCAATTATATCATAATTAACATTTGTCATTGGTATTGAGAAAAGTTATTTAGGTCAACATTCTCAATAGCTTTAAGCTTTTCAAAGTATTAATATTTTCAAAAAATGAAATGTAAAATAGTTGGATGATTGTAGGATGAAGCTTTTTATTGTCATGTGAAGTACTCACTTATCACGAGTTATAGGATACCCACATTTTGTATATTGGATTATATAAACTACATGTCCGTCAGAAAGAATTCACCTGACCGCGAATTTGCCTTATTTCATGGATGGAGATTAATTTTTGTGGTCAACGCCTCCGTATCGCGGATTCGTTAAGCTTTAGGATAACTGTCTGTTGTTATGATTATGAGGTGTACATTTTCGACTTCTGCAAGGTTTCAAATAACATCGAACTCATTATCATGCATCATTCGGCAATGCTCGTTTTATGTTGTCTAGCCTTTTGGATATATACCTGTATGCTATTTCGTGTATGGTGTACCTGTCTGTCTGCATGTTTCATATATGACCATGATGACGTCAATTGTATTTGATATATTGAATGATAGTAAGATGTCTATGTCTGGCTGTCGGTCAGGGTTCATATACTATTGACCTTATGTTTCGAATTAATAGGCCAAGCATAACTTTTACATTTGTCAGTTTCTAAAGCACTGTAAGGATCAGAACACATTTATTTGGTTTACGGGATATTTGTAGAGATCTGTATGTCATGGTTCATCTGACCTTGAACTCTTTTTATGAACCATTGACAATCATAATTTGAAAAAAAAGAAGATGTGGTATGATTGCCAAAGAGACAACTATCCACAAGAGACCAAAATGACACATACATTAACAACTATAGGTCATCGTACGGCCTTCGACAATGAGCAAAGCCCGTATCGCATAGTCAGCTATAAAAGGCACCGATATGACAATTTTAAATAATTCAAACGAGAAAAGTAACGGCCTTATTTGTATAAAAAAAATGAACAAAAACAAATCTGTAACAAATAAACAAACGACAACCACTGAATTACAGGCTCCTGACTTTGGACAGGCACATACATAAATTATGTGGCGGGGTTAGACATGTAAGCGGGATCCCAACCCTCCCCTAACCTGAGACAGTGATATAACAGTACAACATATGAACGAACTATAAAAATCATTTGAAAAGGCTTAACTCATCAGATGGACAAAAATACATTAAGCGCATTTAGCAACTTTGACACTTCTAGTAAAACCCTTGATATTATAGACGTTTCAAAAATTAACAATCATAAGTAAAGCAGACGAGACATTACAACATTTGCGCTCTGGTATTCTATAGTCTGTAGTATATAGTTAAATCAATCCACATCTGCGTTGTATATACAGAACTTAAGAAAGTACTGTTGCACAAAATGTTGGTTATCGTGCAATCTCAAATTGCTCATGAAACTGCTGTTTTGCTGTAATTTTTTGTTTGATGAATATCATTTTGGTTTAAACGTTGCATATCCATATTATTGGCTAAACAGTGTCGGTCTGCCTGAATTGCACGTGACCAATTCTCAGAGCTGAATCTTTCAAACTTATTTAGAGACGTTTTTAGTTGTTGTATTTTTAACTTTCGAGGTAAAGTGTTGAATAAAAAAAAGCTTTAATGTTCATCCTTATCAAAATAGTTACAGGCTTCAACCAGTTGCAGGTTTATCAAATGGCAAAAGAAATACTGATTTCTGATTACTAGTAATAAGTTTGGTCACGCATTATTTTTCACGATCAAAATAATGCGTTGCCTGATCTTTCACGATCAACTTTGATGGATATTCAACAAATTCAAGGTTTTCATATACAAATTAATGCTTTTAAGAGAAGAACATACCTTCATTTTACTGTACTATCAGATACACCCAAGATTAAATTTCAAATATATCACGATAAACTGAAATATGACCATTATAGGTACAAAAAGCGTGTTGTTTGTAATTAATTTCATAGACATGCATTGCGCCTTTTGTGTTTTTTCAAAAAGTTCTGCATATTTCCTCTATCTTATTTCACAGTTATGTTGAGGAAGTTAAACCATTTTGACAGACATATTTTTGTGTTCGGATTTGTTCCGCGTTTTGAAAATTAAGCGATTTTTTCAAAGATTCTGACCTAGAATTTTCATTAAATGTCTTTCACGATCCGTTACCAGAGCTTTCACGATCGTCTCTCAATACTTGACCGCCGTTAGATATTCTTTCACGACCATTTCTCTCGTTAAACCGAATGATACCCATGGTATACATATATGTATATATATATATATATATAGATGTGTGGTATGCTTGCAAATTAGTCCAGCGCAAGCATTTATTGATGTGCCGTGTGGCCTTCAGCTTCGACAATGAGCCTTTTGTTGAGACGATATACTAATAAACCAAATACTAGTAATCCATAATTTCGATCTCCTCCGATGAATCCTCGACAAGACTCTGACCGACTCGGTTATTGGAATATATACGAACAAAATATCCCTTTTGAAAAGTTAAATCTCTATTTCGGATCACAGAACACAGTAGTGTACAAACAAATAGCCATTATAATACGGTATATATAATAGTTCAATTGTTTTGTTAACCGATTGATGTAATTTCTAGCTGTATGTACCGTATTTAAATGTCCAAATGTACAATGGTTTAAAAAGTAGGACCTTTATTTGTAAAACTTAAAAACAAATAATGTTTAAATATAGAAATGGCCATTACTGAAAAACACTTATTATGGCTGATTTTAGGCTTTCTTGTGTTACAATGGATGTGTGTCATCTTGCCGACTATGTTTTTAACAAGGTTGCCAAGTGAAATTATAGAAAATCAAAATTTGATTGTCTTATTTAACGACAAGGAAAACATAAACAAAGAACGAGTAGCGGACGATAAGGACACCATTATAGCCATAGTTGATGAATATTTACAACACAACGAAAACAGAAATGCCCGGAAAACGGAAGTGTTGAATACTTTAGGAATCATCGATTGTATAGGCTGTAAGAAGTTTGATTTCAAAACACTGTTGAATACGGGAAGTTGTCTTTATATGCCAAACAACAAGCTTCAGATATTAATTCTAATTATGAGTACACCAAAAAATGTGTTACAGCGTAAGACTATCCGGAATACATACCTGACTGATCTTAGAAAGAAACCTTTAAAACATGTGTTCGTGCTTGGTAAAACGGAGGATCCAAGGATGGAAGAATATATTAAGCAAGAAAGCGATTTCTATAATGACATTGTGAAATTTGATTTCTTCGACAGTTACGAGAACTTAACAATAAAATCGGTAATGGCATTCAAATGGGCAGTATGGAATTGTGAGCATGCGCGTTTTGTTCTGAAAGTTGACGACGACGTTTGGATAAATACAGGTGCTTTATTACGCGCATCTGAATCATCTCCCTTCATCAATTATATAGGAGGGTTTTGTTACAACGATGCTGAACCGGTGAGAGAAACACAACACAAACATTTTGTATCAGAGCAAGAATACCAAGGCGAAAAATTCCCGCCATATTGTAACGGTCCATCTTATATAATGACCATGCAAACTACAGAAGACGTTAGTATTGTGGCTGATTATCTACCTTTTTTACATATAGAAGACGTTTTTATAGGTTTATGTATACAGACATTGAATTATACAGTTACACATAACCCAAAGTTCCATAGAAATGATGGATACAGACATGAATGTTACTTCAAATCGGATGACGTGTTTACGTACCATCAAATACCGCCGCGTTTCTTTGATATCATACAGAGAAACAAGTGCAACGGGAGGCAAAACTTTACTGAAATATCTCTTGTAGACCTATCACAACAGTACCAGTTGATAAACATAAATTTTGCAGACTTTTCTAAAAGGCCAAAATGTGAAAAATGTTTCAACTTCCAACATTTCGATACCATCAGTAACAATGTTTGTGACCTTGGAAAATTTCACCTATTTGCACTAATATTTTCTTCACCTTCGAACATTAATAGAAGATTAACTATAAGGAACACTTATCTCAAACCCTTCAGACGTCAGAATCCCCATCTGCGTTTTTTGTTTGTCGTGGGGAACAGCAAGGATATGCGAGAAAATACATTGATGAAGGAGGAAAATAAACAATTTCATGACATTTTAAAATTCAATTTTACAGATACATACCTGAATTTGACTTTAAAGACTTTAAATGGCTTTAACTGGATATCTCAAAAGTGTAGAAATGCAAGATATGTTCTAAAAATAGATGACGATGTCTGGCTTAATGCGCCGGAGTTGTTGAAATCACTACAAACTAATGTTCCTTTTCAGCATGTCGGAGGAGAATGTCATTTCAACGGGCAACCTATACGACACCCAGCAAGTAAATATTATATATCACCCAAAACTTATCCATATTCTAATTTCCCAGCTTTCTGTGCAGGACCTTCTTACATATTGCGACGAAATGTCATCAACGATATTGTGCAAATAGCGCAAGATGTGCCGTTTTTCCAGCTAGAAGATGTTTATATCGGGATGTGTCTGTATCATCTTGGATATAAAGTGACATACCTTCCTACTTTTAACACGTATACAAAATTTCAATTTGATTGTTGGTTTAAATCGGATAAAGTTCAAACATTTCATTCGGTATCATCAGATTTTATGTCACAAATTTGGAGAACGGATTGTTCAAAATATTCTCACGAATTGTGGAAACAAGGAATTCAGGGTAAAAAAATGGGTACATACAAAAAATTTCGTCAACTTGACACTGGATTCCGAAAAGATGCCAATCACGAAAAGAATAACTCAATAGAAAGTGTCAGAAAATATATACAAAATGAACTGGTTCCTAAAATAAGAAATGATGAATATCAAAAGAAAAATAGTACATAGCCAAATGAGATACTAGATCTTTTATAACATGAACTTTAACGGCTCAGTGTCGTTAGGTAGCAGATAACCGAGCGAGAGGTCAAATTAACATGTTGAAGTAACATCGATGATCATGAACACTTATATGACAGCTTTGCGTTTATACATATCGAAAAGGGTATATCAAACTCATATCAGTGTATGGAAAGCAGGGGCGGATGCAGGAATTTTCGAAAGGGGGGTGCTAACCCAGGGCAAGCAGGGCAAAAGGGGGGGGGGGGTGCAAAACATATGTCCCGATACAAATGCATTGATCGGCAAAAATAAAGGGGGGTGCGCACCCCCGGAACCCCCCCCCCCCCCCCCCCCCTGGATCCGCCACTGGAAAGGGTATAGAAAACTGTTTTATATATAAAAAAAGTACTGAAAACTGTATATGGGAAAGGGTATAGAAAACACGCATTCTTTAACGATTTTATTTGATCCTAAGCTCTTCAAGTGATCTATTTTAGAGAATGGCTGTCTGTCTTCATTGATTATATCATAGATATGACATGTATTTTGTGCACAGCTCTTCGTGTTGCTGCTTGTGTGCTGAAAACAAATACTGTACCATTACACATTTGGGAAAATAAAGCTTTGATACATTTGGGAAAATAAAGTTTTGATACGTTTGTTAAATTCTCATGTGTTTTTAACTTTTTGTATTACCAATTTACAGTGATATTTCTTTTTTTACAAAGTCAAATGACGTTGGATGAACACGTTTCTGAACGGAACAAACCTAACATCCGAAATCCTATAGTTACTAGTATTATCTTTTCAAGTTCTGATTGATGTCCATACGTACTTATCACTTTTATGATTATGAATAAAATAAGCATTGGGTATATTTCAATGAGGCAGCAACCCAACGTAACAAACTAATCAAAATACCGTAAAATGCAATCTGTAACAAAAGACCAGCATATACAATTTGTGAAATCAACATTTTGCAGATTCAGAAACATTCGTGAATAAATTAAATGTATTCTCTATTTAATGGAATTGTATTCGACTATCATACAGATGAGAGGTTTAGCTAACTATAAAACCAGGTTTAATCCACGATTTTCTACATAAGGAAATGCCTGTACTAAATAATTTAGCAGTTGTTTTCCGTTCGTTTGATGTGTTTGAGCATTTGATTTGGGCATTTGAAAAAGGACTTACCATTTAAAATTTTCCTTGGGCTTCGTTTTTGTTTGTTTGTTATTTTACTTTTTAAACAGAAACCAGCAAAGATCTGTCATCATACTGAAAGAAATTTTATCATACTGACTTCTCCAAATAACCAAAAATATTAAGATATCTAACACAAGACAACTTCTGGCGATTTTCCCGACTTTGGACAGACACGTGATCAAATGATAAAAATCAAAACACTCATACATTTTCGTTTAATGTGTTGCTACAAGACTTTAGCTCATGGAGATTTATGTCAATGTACATTCTTTATACCAATTTTTAAGACATGTTTATTCAGTGTTGTTAAAATAAGAACTGTCTGGATAATAAACAAGATCCGTTCGCCCTGATTCCTCCAATGTACACATAATTTCAATGCGTCGAATGACATCAATCAGAATAGACAAATCAATACGAAATATACCCGTAAATGGAGAATCTAAGTCCGCTACAATGTAACATAGCATGCCTATAGAAAACAATGTCAGGGTACACAGCATAAGCTCCATCTTGTATGAAAAAGCTTGTATCATTATTACACCATATAGTGAGAAAAATCCTAGAGTTACAAGAAAAGTCCATCTGAAAAATAACATCTTTATTAATAGATTTTCTAAACAACATCGGAATTCTAAACATTTAAGAGTTATTGATGGCTTTTAAGAGAATAAATATCCCTAGCGATTATTTATGCAATACACTATAATGTTAACGATGATGCTAAATAGAACTTTTTAAATAACATCGGAATCTAATCATATATAGGATATTGTTGGTTTGAGAAAATATCTCTTATGCAAATGTATAAATCTATATCGCCGCGTATTTTTTAATACATTTCTAGAAAATAGATGAATTGAAATAAAACTGGCAAAAACGTTTGAGAATCGTGAACTGCTGCACCGGCAAAACAATTATTTTTTCTTGTGTAACTGACTAATTCTAGCAACATGTGTTATCAATGAATTTTAAAAAGAAAATATAGAAATCATTTTGAGCGCAAAAATAACATCACAAACAATTTGGTTTATATTTTTTCCTCTCTTCGATTTTTCTATTTTAGAATTATTCAGAATCGATCTGTCATTACGTCATATAAGAATTACTTACAATATCCAATTAATTCTGGAGTGAAGTATACCGATCTGATCGGAACACACACTATTGAGAATCGATGTATAATCGATAATGTATCGAACCATGATACTATCGACATAATGTTCGGTTGTTCTATTGGTCTCTCTCAGTAGATCTAGCAAATTCCATATATCAACTGTAAGTATTAAAGACACACAATATTTGTATAATTCAAAAACGAAATTAGATCAATTTCATAAATTTCTTATGACATTTATGATGAAAAAAGCAAGTTGTAATCAATAGCATTTGCTCTATAATACTTTGATTGATGGTTGCTTGCACAAAAGTCCAGTGGTATTCTTTCCTGCATATTCAGGACGAGAAACTTTTAACTATTTATGCAATAGGTAGGTTTTGTATGATGATACAATATGGACGAAAGGTATGCAGTTTGGACTGCCACTTGAATGATAAGAAAAGACATTCTGCATTAAACAGGCCACCTGTGGATCCCCTCCAAACAGTTTTTACGGTGGTTCTTACATGCACAGAGAACATAGTACTCTCTATACAAGAGGCATCGGGCTAAACATTCCTTTTCTGATCGGACGTGGCTGCGAATTTATATTATCCTGCACAATAAAACTGACGGACGGCTCACTCTCGCAACAGTTAAAATATCCGGTCCAGTAGTTACCGTTTAGAAATAACAAGAATGGAATATTTCAACACAAAATTATACCTGGTTCTTCTGTTTTTATATGGTCCTTAACATGTATGAAATATTTGCCATTGGACGTTCAGCAACCAACAACCAATCAATCAATATGTTTTTATATTTTATTTTACTTATTATTAAAACAGCGAATTTATTTCATATTATTTTTAACTCATTCGATACTTATTACTTCTTAGAAGAAAGTCTCTTTATATAGCGGCTACACTTTGTAAGTTTTGACTTTCAAGCGAGGTTTTTTTTCCAAATATAATGTACACTTGAATTGTTGTTATGAATACTATCCCGCCCTGAAAGTTACTTAGTTTATCAATATTGAATTTTCTATTAGTGGAATTAGAAACTTTTTCAGACCGCTGTAGTGGGATAATTCAATACAAGACATTGCTTTTTGTTGGCGAATATGCAGTAAAATGGCCTATAGTTTGTTTAAGTTGTTTTTTTACAGTTAAATAGATAAAAAGGAATTCAATGTTCTCTAAAATTTGAATTATTTTTGACATCTCTTGTATTTAGACTATCTGCATGTGACGGTTCTCTTTTTGTTGACATTAATTCGATCGGAAATATTCTTAGATCGTGGCAATATTTGCTGTAAATGTATTTTGACTCTTCACTTTGCGATAATACACCAGAGGTGGTATGCAAATTAGTAAGTAAGGCGTCAAAGAAAAAAATTATAATAGCCTTTTAAGACGTCATAATTATTTGTACTAGCAAATTATTGAAAGAAGAAGAGAAGAAGACTGGTTCTTGGAGACCTTCCGGTATTAATAATTCTAAAGCCTTTTAACTATACTCTTAAAAGATATGTGCATGAATTTTTTAATCATTCGAAAGTCAATGCAAAGAAATGCACGAATCTTTTGTCGTAAAAATATTTAAAAAAAAGTCTGTTTAACAATTCTATGACGTATTTTAATATGAACAGTAGCATGCTGTGAAAATTCAAAGCCAGGCTATTAATACATGTGTTAACTTAAAAACTTGGAAGGGGCGTTGTATATGCTAATTGTAGAAAATGGATTGTATATATTTTTGCATACATATATGAGATTGATTTTTTTTTTAATTCACTGGATCACATGCACTCATTCTCAGAATTTGTTTCCCCTATAAACCTTTATATAACACGGCATATAACGGAATTTCGTCACCGCCTGACATTTTTCTAAATCGCGAGTTTTAAAAGTACCTTGTGTTATATAAAGGTATAAAGGGAAACAAAATTCTGAGACGAGTGCCTGTGCACTGGACGTTAATACCGCAGTCCCACTAGGCCACGATCGCACTACGATCTGAAAAAAATGCAAATTTTGATGATCGTAGTACGATCGTGTAGATCGCAGTGAGGTCGTATCACGGTCGTGGTGAGGTCTTCAAGATCGTGATGAGTGTGGCCGACTATGAACATGTTTAAAACAATCGAGGTGCTGTCGTGGCGATATCGGGTCGTAGTAGAAGCGTAGTGAGAGCTCAATAAGGTCGTAGTAAGATCGCAAAGGTCGCTGTGCCATCGTAGCGAGAGCGTAGCGAAAGCGTGATTCTATTCGGAGAGACTGCACTACGACCTCACAGCGACGTTATAACGACTTCACTACGACCATCACGTTCTCACGACTACAGTACGATTCTAGCACGCCGTTGCCGTCCTCATTATGCTCTTCTTACGACCTGACTACGTTCATACTACGACCATCATTCTCATTGTCATTTTCACTGAAAAAATATATTAAATCTCTCCAACTTTTGTTTGTATGTAATTAGGACTTCTTGTCCATTTTCTCTAACGGCACACCCATGCCTCTAGCTTATCTATAGACCGTCGGTTTTACCTTTGGAAAGCTTTTGCTCTAGTAATTTTTGAGGCTCTTTATAGCTTGCTGTTCGGTGTGAGCCAAAGCACCATGTTGAAGGCCGTACCTTGGCCTATAATGGTTTACTTTTATAAATTATTACTTGGATGGAGAGTTGTCTCATTGGCACTTATATCACATCTTTCTATATCTATTGACAAATCTGTGTCCTCTGCTATTGTTCACTAATATATCGTCATTTGAGCTTTATGGACCAGCAATAGGTTGTAATTTAGGTTGGATTGGTCGGTCCGAAATCTCTGCTTCATCATAATTCGTTACTAAAAGAGCTCCCTCTGCCTCTACGTCAACCCCTACCACCACGCCAAGTTGTTCTAGTAGATTTTAGGAGCATGACTATTGTTTCCGAGAAATCTACGTATTAATCAGAAATATTCTGTTAATTAAGAGATCATGAGAAAATTATTCGATTGCAAACTTTATTTTTGGCAGCTATGATGATATTTTACCGAAGTTATTGACTGTTTAATCAATGTTGGTCAATATTTAAAAAGGATTCTTTTATTAAGAAAAAAGACATTATAGTTTGCTTAGTTTTGTTTGACAATAAATTGATATGATACTGATCACATTAAACAAGACAAGGTATTCCACATAGAAATTTGTTTAATTGTTCCCGTTTGTTTACTTTTAAGTTACACAAATTCTTCAATAATTTTGATAAAGGGCAATACAATTAATCAATGATATAGATTCGAAAAATAAATGAACAAGAAGGATAGTCAAGATTTTATTTATAACACAAAAATACGAGACACTTTGGATAGGGCTGGAGATATTGCTATATATGGAAAAGTTTGGAAACAATCGTTGAAAGGTTAAACAAGAAGTTATCTACCAAATTGTGTTTGAAAAACGGATAATTTTCATATTTTTCAAAGATGTTTGCATAATCACAGCTTAATTTGTAACATGTATATAAATGAGGGTTCCAAGCAAGGAGAAATGGAGGTTTCAAATATATGTCCCCATTAAAATGCAATGATCGTCTAAATTCCCGGACCCCACAACCTTTTCTCCGCCCCGGGGTCCGCCAAAGTGAGATGAGTGCTATTACAATTGTAAAAACAGAACAGGTTCATGTGGCTGGGTTTCTTTAACTTGTTTGTCATATTTCTGAACAACGATGTCACTGTATTTTAAAGGCTTAAAGTGTGCTATAACTAGCATTGACTTTTGTACGTGAGCTGAATAAATATTAATTTTGCACTTAAAAAGTATCATACATATGCCTTTAATTCGTTGTTGAAGGACGTACGGTAGCCAATAGTTCTTAATTTCTGTCTCATTTGAGGAGAGTTGTCTCATTGACTATCATACCATATCTTCTTATTTCTACATAAGATATAAAGAATGAAACTGTTTCCTCGAATAATAAAATTGAGAATGAAAATGGGAAATGTGTCAAAGAGACAACAACCCGACCATAGAGCAGACAACATTCAAAGGTCACCAATGGGTCTTCAATGCAGCGAGAAACTTCCGCGCCCGGAGACGTCCTTCAGCTGGCCTCTAATCAAATATGTATACTAGTTCAATGATAATGGACGTCATTCTAGACTCCGAATTATACACAAGAAACTAAAATTAAAAATGGTACAAGACTAAAAAAGACCAGAGGCTCCCGACTTGGAACAGGCGCAAAAATGAGGCCTGTTTTTGAGATCTCAACCCTCCCCCTATAACTCTAGCCAATGTAGAAAAAACAAACGAACAACAGTACGCACAGTAAAAACTCAGTTTAAGAGAAGTCCGAGTCCGATGTCAGAATAGGAAACAAAAGAAAATAAACAAAATGGCAATAAAAATGCATTCTTTACTTACTTGATATGTCACAGTCTGGTTTACTGTTGAAGCTGGTTACTTTTCTGTTTTGAACCAATGTCATCATGTATATGGCTTCAGATTTTAGAGCTCGGTAAATGTTTGCACGTATCCCGCCTGTCCTGAAGTTCACCTTACAAGTCAGAGTTGCTATTTGATCCAAAAAACTTATTTCTGTGGTCATTTTGTTTAATACATCATTTTGCTTTGCAAGAGCTTGCTGAAAAGCAAAACCGAAAGACAAAGCATACACAAGTCCTGCTGGAGTTAGATAGCAAGAAACGCATTGGTTGATATTTGGCATTGACGGAAATTCTGTTAAAGACCAGAAAAATTCTGTCGTTGAATGGTACATCAGTATTATTAAAGGACCAATGATCATCGTGGTTAAGGCTGGTATACTTATTTGAATGAACTCTGTTGTCGAGTGTTTGAACGTTTTCATAGATTCCATGACCTCTTGGTCAAAGGTCGACAGGAATGCCTTTTTGGTATTTCTGTTCTTTTTGACCTGAATTATTCCTTGGTAGAACATAATATCTGAGCCATCGCTCATCCATTGAAGTTCGTCCTCGATTTGAATTTTTCTCCTTGCACGCAACTTACTTAGGCACTTGTAATGATCATGAAGTGTTTTTAAGATGATACCTACACAAAAGACATAGTTATAATTTTAAGTTATTATCACTAACTTCAGTTATATGTAAGCTGTGTGTTGCTGTGTGTTTGTGTAATCTACATAGCGATATAGGGGTTGGTTAAGATCTGACAAATAAATGTTGATCCTCCGCATTTTTGCGCCTGTCCCAAGTCAGTATAACTTCTTGCCTCTGTAAGTCTTGTATGTTTTATTTTTTTAATTTTGGTTCATGTATATGTTTTCTAGATTAGTATGACGTCCATTTTCAATGAAATAGTACACATTTTTGTTTTAAAGGGGCCAGCTGAAGCGGTTAGCCCGCCTCCAGGTACTGGATTACTCTTCTTCCGAATACAGGAATAGACTCCTAGGTTAGAGTGTAACACTTCCCGGAACTTGTGTGCTATGCACATATGGACTACTCTCAGATCTGTACATAGTGTATTTTTGTTCCTGGGATGTACAAGTACCCGACCACGTCCACTCTGGGTTTTTTTTTTTATTATATTTCTATTTCATCTAATTTTTAAAGTTCGTTCTTATTTTGTACTGTTTCACCACTGTTCTAACTTACGGGGAGGTTGGGGTACCGCTTACATGTTTTACCCCACCACAGTCTGTATGTATGTGCATGTCCCAAGTCAGGAGCCTGTAATTCAGTGGTTGTCGTTTGTTGCTGCGTTACATATTTATTTTTCGTTAATTTTGTAAATAACTTAGGCCGTTCGTTTTCTCGTTTGAATTGTTTTACATTTGTGATTTCGGGACCTTTTATATGTGACTCGGCTGTATGGGGCTTTGTTCATTGTTGAAGGCCATATGGTGACCTATAGTTGTTAATTTCTGTTTCAGTGCAGTGGTCCCTTGTGAAGAGTTGTCATTGGCAATCACACCACATCTTTTTTTTATTAATTAAAATTGATATAAAAATTAAGAAAAATAATCTGTAGGATAACATATATACATCTTGTACATTCCTCGCTGTGTTGAAGACCCATTGGTTGTCTTGTGCTGTTTTCTGCTCTTTGTCGGGTTCTTGTCTCCTTGACATATTCCCCGTTTCCATTTTCAGTTTTCTGTATACATTTAGAAAGGGTATTTTATCAACATTTGTGCCAAAGTGATAAATATTTTATAAATCTCTTTAAAAGAAAAACTTACCAACTCCACAAGCTAATATAAGTAACATGGATGGTAACATGATTTCCAACGTAGTAGGTGCCGGGCGTGAAGATAGCGTTGCAACTTTGCTTTCGGCTCTAATCGGAGTGATGTTTGTTATTGTTGATGAAGACATGTTTGTTAGATTACATAAAAACAGACCTTTCTATTAGATTTGGTAGCCGATTTTTTTTTCTAAATTCCTTGACCCGGAATATAATAGTATAAAACGTTGATCGTATATAGCCGATTATATCCAAATGTTTATTAACTTAAGGAAAATAGTAAAACTGGCAATCACATCTTTAGTTTTTGAATGTCCCTCTTTAACCAAAAGAAATCTATATTCCTGAATTATAAGTTTAACAGATTCTTCATAGTTTTCTAATTGAAAATAACTATGCTATATCCGAATCGATACTAATATTGGTAATCTTCGTAGTTTGTATTCATAAATGAGAGTCAGTAGTTCCTTTTGCGTTTAAATAGTTGAAAATAATTATACACGAAAAAATGGTTTTGGTGTCAATAGTCATAGCACTGGAAAGCACCTAATAATCAATTAAGAGAAACCGTGTTTACCTGTTTAATTACAGGTGTGTTGCATTGATCAATTCATTAAGGTATACAATCATATTCTTCTATTTACGCACGTACTAAGGATATCGCTTGCTGAGCATGAACTTAAACATAAAATGGCACTTAACAACTACGCAAACCAGGCAACCGTATGTCAAAAAGTAAACAGTTCTAAAATGTTTTGACCTGAAGAAAAATCAGAACCAAATTGTTGACAGGGCTTTTCTCTTAAGTGTCACCCTCTAAAACCAGGAGAAGGAAATTAAGTTGAAGTAATATAGTAATTTAATAAAGAGGAAGCTGACCAGAGTTAAAAAAATAAATTACAGTTCGAAAAGTAACAAAATCAGAAGACTAAAAAGAGTCACTGGACGTTAAGCAACCAACAATCAGTCAATCAATCTTAAACAAGATTATCATCGACACATGAGGATATGACTTTCAAACTGTGGAAATGTTTAAATTTACAGGCTGTTATGTTTCAAGCCAAATAATTGTTTGCCATCCTGTTAACTCTCTTCTGATTATGTACTATTTTACGGATTTTCTCGCCACATCCTGTATGTGTTCAAAGTCAGGAGCCATGATGTGATTGCTCCGTTGCTAGCTTTGATATAAGATGACATTTTTATTCATTTTTGAAGATGGTGTCCTATAGTTGATTAATTCGACGTCATTTGGGCTCAGGTGGACAGTCTTATCTGTTTGTTTTCATATACATGTGTTTTTATTAAATTTCTGAATGACCTATATCTACTAACATACAGATTGAATGTCATATTCCTAATTTCCAAATTAGAAGCTGGGACATAGATATAGGAAGTACACCACTAATTCATGGTCCCATTGCTTTCTATGTTAAATTCCTCCATTTCAAGTAGGCACACCTCTTTTATTTTAAGTTCAAATAAAGTGGCAATCATTACATGTCAAAGCAACACTTTAGGGAATCTTGTACTGAAAAAATCAACAAACCTTTAATGGCATATAAGAAAGAACTGGTTCCCGGAACTTCGGATGTACCAAAACAGGTACTTCGGATCTGACAAACAGACAAAATGTACCCTCTTTTTAAAATTTGGTGCAGTTTTTTTAATAATTAAATTAAAAGTCCAAAAGTGTTTTACAGTGATCACCAGTCCTTCAGCTTTCATTTGATGCCAAAAATACCTAAATATCTTACATATTTTGAAAATTACACTCATGCGTAGGAACTATTTTGTGTTAAATATGTACTACTTTCTGGCCAGCCCAAATTAGTGGTGTTACACCACTATCTATTTTTTTTTTATCAGGAAGTGGGTCCTGTTCTGAAAAGGAGGGGGTGTTGTAAATAATTAAATTATATATGATAGTAAATTCATAATCATGTTCATGTATCGAACTGGAAATGATCAATTCAATAGTCTGATAGTATGTTTTTATTTATTGTTAAAATTGTGACACACTTGATTTCACAAAATAAAAAAAGTCATTTTAAAATCTTGATGACATCCTTTGTATGTACTATTTTCTGGAAAAACAAAATCTCCTTTTTTGGCCAATTGTTCAACAAACCTAATGATATAAGAACTTACAGAATATGAGTGGGATTGATTAAAAGAGGATTTATTAATGCCCAGCAGCACAGTCTGCACCAAAAACTTTTTCAACTACTAGTCCTAAAACTAATATTCCAACATTTTATTATTGTTCCAACCAAAGTATTAAAATAACTTACTAGTTCATAGAAAATTTCACTAGTCTGGGGCATCGGACTAGTGGATAACCTTGCAGACTGGCAGCAAGTATTACAAGATAGGTTTGGTGTCCATAAAACATGCTGTCAACAACCACTTTGCTTTTAAAGAGCCCATGAATAAATAGAGATGTAGGATGTATGCCACAGCATCCCAACAACAGAATTAAACAAAGATATCTAGAAATCATCAGACATTACTATATCATTTCAAGGGCTGATCCAGCCATTTTAAAAAGGGGGGTTCCTAACTCAGGACAAATTGGGGATGTTCCAACTAGATTTCCCCAATTCAAATGCATTGATCGGCCCACAAAAATAGGGGATTCAGAATCATTCTAACCCCTGGAACCCTCCTGGATCCACCCCTGCATTTAAATCTGGACTTCTAGTAGTACTTTAGGATTTAGAACATTTGTATGAAACAGAATAAAACTAATGACAACTTTATTACTGTCTTAAATATATTTGTCTATGACTTACTTTAGACATTTTTAAACTAATGTAGATAGTAAACATTTATCAAATTGAATAAATTTCAATTTTAGTCTGAGTTAACATACATGGACTAATAGAAAATATATCTTGAGATTGATTGAAAGTAAAAATAATAGCATCATATAAATTTTTATTTCTTTAAAAACCTATGTAAATAAAACCTTTGAAAGTCTCTTTTATAAAAAGTCAAAACATTCATTCATAGTCATCATTTGTCAACATATCAGTATGGCTAATACAATCCCTGAGAATTTAACTACAATATGTGTCATCTTTCTGCTGGGTGTTTCAAATATCCCATATAAGAAAATGGCCATACCTGAAAAATTTAAAATGTAAAACTGATTATTTATAAACATTTTTTTTCTATTTCCTGAAATAAATTATATTTATGCTTTATTGGCAAGTCATCAAAGCAAATTAAAAACAGCCAAAATAATTTCAATCTCAACTTAGTTATTAAAGCAAATAAAGGCTGAAATATTTTATGTCCAAATAAAAAAAGAAGATTTGGTATGATTGCCAAAGAGACGACTCTCCACAAGAGACCAAAATGAAACAGAAATAAACAACTATAGGTCACTGTAAAGCCTTCAACAATGAGCAAAGCCCATATTGCATAGTCGTCTATAAAAGGCCCCGAAATGAAAATGTAAAACAATTCAAACATGAAAACTTACGGCCTTATTTATGTACAAAAATTGAACTAAAAACAAATATGTAACACATAAACAAACGACAACCACTGAATTACAGGCTCCTGACTTGGGACAGGCACATACATACAGAATGTGGCGGGGTTAAACATGTAAGCTGGATCCCAACCCTCCTCCTAACCTGGGACAGTGGTATAACAGTACAACATAAGAACAACTATATCAAGTATGGACACAACATTCAAGCTGGATACACCTGTGAATATGGATTGTGATTAAATACATGTAGTTGACACAGCATAGGTTTCTGACACAGAATGAATGTGGTCTAAATATGGGGTCAAAAGTGTATCATATATGCCCTTAACTCATCAAATGGACAAAAATACAAGTGGAAGTGGCCGGGTACTTGTACATCCAAAAAACAAAAAGATGTTTATTTCTTTACTTTTTACATGTTGATTTTGTTGTTACACTGTTTCCTTCATACTCAATAAAACAATATAAATATTCACTTTAGGGATCCTATTGTATTGAAGATTTTACAGGCTATGGTTCACTGTTATTTTTATTTATCATATGTTTAGTAGTAAATACAGTAGTTTTACATATGTGATAAATAGCCTGCTGTTTAATCCATATCGTGCAACTTTGATGCGCACCCTTTATCGCATACCCTTTATCACACCCCTACTTTTTTATTTTATTTTTTTTTATTTTTTACATAAAGTCAGTTTTGGTTTTTTTTTTGCTTAAGGTGGTACCCAACACCTTCACTAAAATTAATTTGGCTCGTTTAATTTTCATTAAATTTTGACAAAGTATTTACTTTGACCCTTTGACAAAAATATATAAAATTTAAAAGATTTGAACCAACCGTTTTATCAGAAAAAATACACTGGTCATATAGCAGTTTGACAAACACTAATTTTGATCATTGAGAAGCTTAATATTCCGTTATCAACACAACATAATTAAAACGTTTAGCTGATTTTACAGAGTTATCTCCCTGTAATGTTAGGTACCACCTTAAGAAAATTTTTCCTCAAAATAGGTAAATTTTTGGAATGACGTCATTGTTTGGTATATGACGTCACGAACGTCGAGTTTTCATATTGTATGTGACGTTACGAACGTCAAGTTTTCATATTTTTTGGCACACTAAATGCAACTATGAAAAATACAAAACTCACAAATTAATACAATAATGAACAAAATATTTTTAAAACAACAGAACGCAAATTGTAAGGTAACCCAGGTGCTTCGGATAAGTAATTGAGCAGTTCTTTTAAGGCCTTTGAAACAAGACAAAAGTAGAACTAAAGGTAACCCAGTGCTATGGATCAGAAAACAGTTCATATAATATAATACTCTTCTGTTGAAATATATGATAAAGTGTATAATACATGGCAAAATCTGTATCACATGCCGTATCACCCTCGACCAATATCATCCCTCGGGCCTAAAGGCCCTTGGGCTGATATTCAGTGATGTCTCGGGATGATACGACATATGATACGGATTTTACCATGTATTATTCTCTATGTAATAATATGAATATTTGTATAGGTCTACTACAAATCATATGAAAAACTATTAAATTTCCATTTAATTTTACATTGGACCTTTATACTTGATGCTCCTTATTTCTATTATTTATGCCCCATTTATGGGCATTATGTTGTTATACTCCATTTATGGGCATTATGTTTTCTGGTCTGTGCGTCCGTTCGTTCATTCGTTTGTCCATCCTTCTGTCCTGCTTCAGGTTAAAGTTTTTTGGTTGAGGTATTTTTTTTATGAAGTTGAAGTCCAATCACCTTGGAACTTAGTACACATGATTCCTATGATATGATCTTCCTAATTTTAATGCCAAATAAAGAGATTTTACCCCAATTTCAAGGTCCACTGTACATAGAAAATGAATGTGATATGGGTCATCTGTGTACTATGGACACATTCTTGTTTCATAATGATTTGACCCTAACTTATCACATCAAATTCATTATTCATATTAGGATGAGCAATTCTGAAAAGTACTTTTCTAAATCAAGTATTAATATATAATTGTGAATTATGAAATTGTTTGCAATAAATACCATGATTTTAATGGGAAATAAAAAGAGAGAATTTCCCATGTGAATTAATCCCATAATTTCACACCTCTTACGTCAAACAACACTGTCAACAGTTGGTGTTATAAAGACATTGTGAACAACTATACATTTAAACAAATTAAGAGAGATAGTAAAAGATATCCTTCCTCATATTATACTTTATTTCTATTAAAAAGTCCATGCTCAATTAAATAAAAAGAATGTCTGTCAAAGAATTCAGTTTTAAAATAAAATTCAACTTGTGGTCAAACAACCCTGATAATTAACTCATTTGCTATGAGCATTCATTAATTAATGTGTTGTTTGGTCACTTTTGAACAATTATCTATATTTGAATACCTAGATTAGGTATCTGTTAATATCAGCTGCAGAACTAGGCATCTTTTAATTATTAGCTTATTGTCCTTACTTGCTTAAAAATCCTAACAGTGACTTCTATGTAACATTTTATATAATAAATAAGCAGAAGCCTAATGATTGATACTTATCTGACTTATTCTTAACAACACTAAAATGTTACATATGTTCTCCTATTCATTTGTATTGTAGTCCTGTAATGCTATGTTTTCATTTTAATGTTATATTTAACATTGCCATTAAATAAATAATTCTATGTAAGTCCCAGTGACTTTTTTACCAATACAGTGTAACCAGTGTTATCCGACACACTAGGGAAGCAGGAAAAATGTCATTTAAAGCAGGGTGTCTGAACACTAAGTTTTTTTCTGCAAGGATAGACTTATTTTGAGAACAGAAAACAGTTCAAACAGGAGAGTTTTTAGGGATGGATGAAGAAATTTGTTAAAAGTTCTGACAAAGTTTATCAAAAATTAAACTATATGTCTTACTCTAAAGAACACACGTCTATCAAGAAGTCCAGCAGGCACTGGTCCATAATGGCGGGAATCATTAGAATTCCTATGATTATCTCCCTCTAACCACACATAGCCTTTTGGAACCTGCAATGTAAACAAGTATTTCAAAGATTTAATTAATTTTTTTAAAAACCCATCTTTTTCTAATACAATATTAAGTAATGTTACATTCTTTTCAAAATGAAAGATCCTTTAGTGTTGTAGACTTTTCCCCTTCTAAAGTATTAGTCTACATCAAAATGCCGGTAATGTTCATTAAATTTTGAAAAATAAGGGTGTAAGCATGTTGATTTTGCTTTTCATTTCTTTAGTGTTTATTTCATAATAATATATCTGATTACAAATCAAATAAATTTTACCCCAGGTACATCAATCTAAAATATCAAATAGAAATTTTCAATTAAATCGATAAAATATTAAATTTAAAATTTAAATCAAAATCATAATAAAATTATAAATTTTTTGAAGAATATGGATGTAATCATGTTAATTTTGATTTTGATTTTTTTTAGTGTAAACTTCATAATACTCTATCTGGTTGTATTCATGTAAATTGAAATTAAAATATTGTAGAATATTTACATATTGTCTTTCTGAATTGTCGTCAATAACACTGTCACCTTCCATGGCAACCAATCGTTTACAAATAAACTGGTAAGGATCAGCTGGTGATCTGGCTATGACAATATCACCCCTGTAAAGATAGAAAGAGTTTTTTTATTTTTTTTATTATTATTATTTGGTGATTCAATTATCTTCAAATGCTATTAAAAGATTAATCATTAGTTATTGGCCATTTAGAGCTTGCATATTATAACTAACTTCAATTATTAAAGACTAAACAATTTTAAGAAATCATTTTATATTTTGCTTATTGTTTTGGGAAATTCAATTTTGAGGGTTTCATGATCTACTGTGGATTTAGTTACTTTCATAGGTAACAATTGTCATGGATTGAGGAAACATTGTATTTTTGGATTTCACAGGTTGGCAAAATTCTGCATACAAACCTTTAGAAATTTTGTACTTTTTAGAACATTAAGGTTCATGGCTACCTAAGAAATCCAGGAAAATTGGCATCTCATAGAATAATACTAAGTAATGAATCTGCAGTAATATCAAAACAATTTTCCATTATAACATTGATTACCTCCCTTTTAATTATATTAAACACAATTATGTCAACAAACAGAATTTGAAGAATTCTATTGAATATGAGTAGAATGTGAAGGTACAAAAAACAAGAATGTGTCCATAGTACACGGCCCGCTCACACTATCATTTTCTATGTTCAATGGGCCGTGAAATTAGGGTCAAAATCTAATTTGGCAATTAAATTAGAACAAGAATGTGTCCATAGGACACGGATATCTGCACTATAATTTTCTATGTTCAGTGGATCATGAAAATGGGGTAAAATCTCTAATTTGGCATTAAAGTTAGAAAGATCATATCGCAGGGAACATGTGTACTAAGTTTCAAGTTGATTCGACTTCAGCTTCATCAAAACCTACCTTAACCAAAAACTTTAACCTGAAGCAGGACAGACAGACCAGAAAACATAATGTCCCTCTACTATCGTAGGTGGGGCATAAATAATATACATTACAAATTCACATTTATAACAGCAAAGACAAATTGGTACACATTGCCAAAAAGTCATAGAGTATTAAAAGATGAAAATATGATTTTCTTACAAGCCCTTTCCAGCAAATGTTACAGTTTGTTGTTGCAGAATGTTTTATCCATTTGTTGTCTTTGGCTACTGTGGGTCGTAATTGGTTTAAATTATGTCATAAAAGGGCCTTCTATAGCTAATCTTACTATACGGTATGAGTTTTAATCATTGTTGTTGGATTGGACTTTGTAGTTTCAGGGGAAGAGAAATTTAAAAGTTGATATTTTAGAATCACGATTTCCCAAGAAGTCCATTTTCCAGACAAATTGAAGTTACAACATATCAGAGGATAAGTGCTAAGTTCAATTACAAAATATTCCCTTGCACTGACTTTAGGAGCCAAGGGAGTCTAATATTCTACTTTCCATTCACATAAGAAAATCACTTACTTCTGTAGTTTTTTGTAAGCCACAGATATATTTTCTGCTAGTACAATATCATTATTAAATAAGGTAGGAACCATGGAATCTCCACAACACTGCAAGAAAAAGACAGGAGATTAGAAAAATGTACAATGAATGTTTCTAAAAATACACATATAGACAGAGGCGGATTTAGAGGGGGCCCCCCCTTTTTGGGAAAAAATTTGGTTGCTTATATAGGGAATCACTGAAGCGTGACTGGAGCAGGCCCCCTCTTAGGTCAGTCAGTGGGCCCCCCACTTATGAAAATTTCTGGATCCGCCACTGATAGACTAAATGCATTTTTTTTTTTTGACTTTATCATCCTGAACAGTAAGAGAGATCAAGCTGATAAGTCAAGATAATAAAATAAAATGCATTTTTTCTTTTTGTCAGCAATTTTGTCTTAACAAAATGGTTTTTTATGAGAGAGAATAAGATATAAAATGAAATAGTAAGCAAATCTATACACGTAGAATATATTGTTATAGTTGTTTTGGTGGACATTTCATATATAAAAAGACGCAGATGGACATGCACATCTGCAGTTGCTGCACTGATACATGGCATGATTGCCTAATATTAAATTATTCTCGAGGATCCTAAAAAATATTAGCTGGTAACATCAGAGGACAAATGTGCAAATTACCGATAAATACCTGTTCTGCTTACAGCGACTCATGTCTGAATATATTTGTTAGAGCTATAGAATAAAGGAACCAGACTGTTATTCTTTTCCTTCTTACAATGAAAGGCAAACAAAAAACTTCCAGTAAGCACAATACCTGACATACATTAAAATAGATGTATGTCATAGTTTGCATAACCAAAAATATTTTTAAGCTTTAATGTAGAGATAAGATTTAAAAACAAAATGAAGTCTTATAGTGTTGAATATATAATGAATATATATTGAATATATAATGAATATATATTGAATATATAATATTTAAAGCTAACTTGTTTAGCAAAACAACTGCCAATGTGAGACAAATCTAATGCGTTTTTGTAAAAAATATTTAAAGTAGCATAAGTTATCTCCCTTTTGCCAGTTGTTTAAATTGAAAAATTCTTGTTTACAGAATGAACAGTTCATCACAAAATGTAACATTTTAACCCCTTAATTTTGTATGATTGGGAGCATGCATTTGACTACTGTAACAACACTTTCATTTATAATCACAAAAGAACCCACACATATTAACTTAACTGTAGATAGATAGATAGATAGATAGATAATTTTATTAACCAATCACGGTGCCCACAATTTGAGCTATACAATCAAAATAAAGCATAGAAAATGATTAGAATGATTAAAGTACATTTAAACAAAAAACCACATGAATACACATTTACACTAATTAACCTGATATAAACCAAGTTATTGACAAAACATAGTTGTTATGGGTGCCACTGTGACCTGGAGAACTTAGATAATTCTTTATAGTTCTAGGTCTATGGGAGACAACTCCTGATCAATTTTATTTCCTATATATATATATCTATATATATTTTTCTTCTATTTTTTTTTCAAACAACAATATTTTCTATAATTTTCTTTCGTTCTTCAAAAAGGGAGTGCAATAAATTAGATAAGTTCGAAGTAACAAACAAATCTTCAGATGAAAGAATCCAAACAAATTTCATTTCATCAGATAATCTTGAAAATTTTTTGAATTGAGAATTTAAATTAGATAGATGTTGAGATCGAGTATCTTTTAGAACAGGACATTTTAAAACAATATGTAGTTCGTCTTCAACTGCGTTCTTACATAGCTTACACTTTCTGTCTTCAGCTTTAATTCCAATATACCTCCCTCTTTCGATTTCAAGATCATGACAGCTAGTTCTAAATCTTCTGATTATTTGCCTGTCTTTTTTTAAATTCATTTTTAAATATGGTTCAAACATAAGAATATTTTTAAATTTTCTGTAAGTTCTTAATTTATTGCCAGATTGTAAAGTAGTACACTTCCCAGAATTGCTTTCTAAACTAGCTAACCAGCTTTCTTTAAATTCAATAGTTAAAGATGTTTTTACCTTTTTTAGAATATGGTTTTGTTTAAAGTTTGACTGGTTAGCAAATAGATATTCTAAGTCTAGAAATTTAAATATATGTTTAATGCTTCCTATCCAAGATTCCTGGTTATGTTTGTACATAGAATGAGATAGAGTTATGGCTTCCCTTAGAATAATATTTGAAGGTTCAATATCTTTCATAAGATGGATCCAATATTTTACCATATTCATTATTACATAATACAGCGTAGGGAGTGAACCTAGTTCTCCTCTACATGCCATATTTGATGTTTTTATATTAACTCCAAGTGAAAATTTACAAAGCTTAGTATGAATTTTCTCTAGTACAAGATAATCAGTTTCTTTTGATATAAAGTTAGCCAAATGTATTTGTTTCTTATGTGGTATATAACCCCAAATTTCAGATCCATACAACAAGATTGGTCGGATTGTATGGTTATAGATGTGTAATAAAGTACTAGAGTAGGTTTTGGGCTTTCCACTGAAAAGGTCTTCCTTAATTTGAAATATGATTTCATTCCTTTGTTAAAAAGTTCTTTCTTTGCTATTTGGAAACTCCCAGATGATGAAAAATTTATACCTAAGTATGTGTAGTTCTGTACATATTCTAAAGTCTGGTTTCCTAATGATATTTTAATATTTTTAAGTCTTCCTGATTTGTTAAATACAAGAACCTTGGTCTTTTTTGTGTTAACTGTCATTTTATAATCAACTGTAAATTTATTTAATTTGTTAACATAATCTTGAAGTCCTTGCTCTGATGATGATAAAAGAACGACATCATCAGCATACATTAAAATATTTAAGGGATGTGTATTTAATGGGATTGGGTCACATGTTTGGTCAAAATAGGTTGGCAAATCATTTAAATATATATTAAAGAGACAGGGACTGAGATTATCCCCTTGTCTTACTCCTATATTTGATTTAAAAAGGTTTGTCCTGTGTTTTCATACATACATTTTATAATGTCATAAAATTTTGTTCCAACACCTATACATTTAAGTTTATAAAAAAGGTGGAGATGTGAAACTGAATCAAATGCACGCTTAAAATCTACAAAGCATGCATACAGAGGCTTCAAATTATTTTTTACAAATTTTTGAATGATGGTATTTAACACATACATATGGTCTGTTGTGCGACATCCTTTAGTAAAACCAATTTGCTCACTTCTAATTATATTTCTAGTTTTCAAAAATTTTGTCAACCTGTTATTTAGAATTGAATTAAATAACTTGCCAATGTTATCTGCAATAGTAATGCCCCTGTAGTTTGATAATTAGATCCAGACTTGTGAAGGGGGGTGATAAAGCCTTGGCCCCATAATTTGGGGTAAATACTACTTGAAAATACTAAATTAAAGAGTTTTTGTATTAGAGGGATACAAACGGTTTGGCTATATTTTATCATTTCATTCGAGATCATGCTGAATCTACTCGATTTAGAATTCTTAAGACTTTATTGCTTTTTCTATTTCCTCAGGTGTTATTAAGTAGTCAAGTTCATTAAAAACATTTTCATTATAGAATGATTCAAGTTTCTTCTTAATCAAATCATCACTATATTGTTCATTCTTATTTAATTTTTGAAAGTATTCTTGCCATTCAGATGGGTCAATAGTATTCTCAGATTTGTTTTGACTATTATTTGAGATATTTTTAATTTTATCTAGTAGTTGCCAATAGGCTTTGGGATTTTGATCATATAAATTATTGAGTTTATTCATGATGTATGTTGCGACACCAATTCCATTAAAGAAATATGGACTTACCATTAGAAAATAACCCACACATCTGTCAAAACAATGTACAACACAACCAAACTGTAACTGGTTCCACTAATGCCCATAAATATAATATACTTACCTTTTTTTTACCATCACAAAAGAACTAAGAGTCTAAGATATATGTTTATTCAATGTACAAAACAACTATACTATACCAGGCTACACCAATGTCATTTAGCAAGGATTTACCATCAATAAAGAACTAAAATATCGTTCTATTCAATGAACAACACATCTAATTGTACCATGACTACACCAATGTCATTAAACCTGGACTTACCATCACAAAAGGACCCACACATGTCTAAATACAATGTTACGATTGTACACCACAACTGATCTGTATGGCTACACCAATGCCATTTAGCATGAACTTACCATCACAAAAGAATCCACATATATGTCAATACAATGTACACCACAACTGAATTGTACCTAGCTACCCCAATGCCATTTAGCATGTACTTACCATCACAAAAGAACCCACATATCTGTCAATACAATGTACACCACAACTGAATTGTACCTAGCTACACCAATGCCATTTAGCATGTACTTACCATCACAAAAGAACCCACATATCTGTCAATACAATGTACACCACAACTGAATTGTACCTAGCTACACCAATGCCATTTAGCATGTACTTACCATCACAAAAGAACCCACATATCTGTCAATACAATGTACACCACAACTGAATTGTACCTAGCTACACCAATGCCATTTAGCATGTACTTACCATCACAAAAGAACCCACATATCTGTCAATACAATGTACACCACAACTGAATTGTACCTAGCTACACCAATGCCATTTAGCATGTACAAGAGACATATATACACATATATGTGTATATATGTCTGTGTATATATGTCTCTGCATGTACTTACCATCACAAAAGAACCCACATATCTGTCTATACAATGTACAACACAACCAAACTGTACCAGTCTGACAGTGACTCTACCAATCTTCTGCAGAAACATTATCATACATGGTTCTGTTTAAATCAAATTGTTTTCATTCCATTTCTGTAAACACAAAAAAATTCATTTAAATCGCAATGAATGGTTAACTTTTATGAAATTTTAGAGATGAAGACTTTATAAGAGCATTTACATTTGTACAATGCATTTATTTGAATAATTAATCTTTATACGGGAATAACTTTTTAAAATGAAGTTTCAAATTTTCTAACAATGCCGTTATGACCTTCGATAAAAATTTCATATAAATTTAGCACACCTGAGAGCACTTACAATCTTCCATAGTGTTAATATTTCCAAGACATATATATTACTGCTTTAACAATAGTTGATTGGTGCTAGTTTTTGAATGGAAAGCATCTCACAGGGAATAGCTACAAGACATGACATTCCATTGAGGGGAAATGTACTTGGTCATGAATTCTGTTTATTTCTTTATAATATCTAATGAACTAACAAAGTTAAACAGCCTATTAATTTAAATCCAGATGTGAAAAAAAGGAATCGTGTGTTATATGACAACAATGGAGTATTATCATATGTCATGCTTTGTAACATACATGATAAAAATAAGTTTTACTATTCAATATTGCAAATTCCATTTAATAGTAAAGTGTCTTTTTACCCTGCAAGTTTTGTTTTCTGTCCTCAAAAGGATTTGTATTTCTTTACAAATCTGTGTGTCCCAAGGAGCTGAACAAAGGGGAAGCAGGACAAATCGCCCCACTGGCAAAACGCCCCACACCAAATCGCCCCACTTTTTCACAAACTCGCCTCACTATTAAAAAAATCACCCCAACCTGGTAAACTAACTCGCCCCACTTTTTAAAACAATCGCCTCACTGGTGTAATTGGTCAAATCCAGTAAATTTTTCCCCTGTCAACTCGCCCCACTTATTGAAAAAAGGAAAAATCTACTTCTATATACAATTTTCAGGTCTACCAACTAGCTGCACTTTAATGAAAACTTATTTTGAATTTTGTAATCTACACAGAATACAAAAAAAAAATACGAAATTTATTAAACTTTTTTAACATTCTTAAAATATAATTGCAAATACATTTTCGTATCATTATTGGAGAATAACTTTATACTTGTAAGCTTAGTTATTTGTATAACAATTGAAAAGAAACCTGTTAATTGTATCATAATCATACAATTGATGCGTGATTAACATTTATATATATAACTTTATTGCAAAAACATAGTTTTTAACAGCAATTTGATTTTATAGCACTTTACTTCGGTTTTCAAAGGTATTGACATGGGCAGGGACAAAGATATACAACAGGATTGCATCTTTTTTATAAGTGGTTTATCTATTTGTCATGAGTGGGTCCAGTTGACAGACCGTATTTCAGTGGGATTTTAACCCTTTTCATAAGTGGGGCATGTTATCATACCTATTTGCAATGGGAGTTTACCCTTTTCATAAGTTGGTAAACAAGAGTGAAAAAGTGGGGCGATTAGGTGTGGGGCGATTTGCCAGTGGGGCGATTTGTCATGGATTCGAACAAAGGCTCTCAATGTTGGCAATTTGATGTGAAATGTCCAATTGCATTGATAACATTCATTTCAGGACACGAAAATGTTAATACTGCATGTATAAGAAAACTTGAAATGAACTCTAGTTTATTCTAGATTGACTGGGCCAGCATAACCTTCTACACTTGAGTTTTCAGAGACTGTTTTGCAATTTGAAATATTTACTAGGGTGTCATTGGACAGAATTGTAACCTGAAGGCAGGAAGCACACAAAGGTTTTGGCAGAAATATCTAGGAAGCACACAAAGGTTTGGCTAAAATATCTAACCAAAGGGTATCAACATTTAAAATAAAGTCCTACAAAGAACTGAAATATGTTTGGTGGTGGATAATTTTTATTTTTCATAATTTGTCCGAATATTTAATTTCCAACGAGGTATGATAAAAAAGATTGTCGAAAAGACATAATGGTTGGTTTACTTTGAATATCTCTACGACAAACCTAAATCCATACCCTGTTTTTTTCTTGGATTTCGTCAGCTATCAAGGGGCATTTATTGGGATGGGGAAAGAAACTTCAGTTCAGTTTCATATATTTCCTACATTAATCATGGAGCACCACACCAGGGTATCGTGTTGAAGCCTATGAAGCCTATGAACATTTTGTCCCCGAGGACATCATCCGCCCAGTAGCAAAACTACAATTGCATGAACTTACGAAGATTAAACAGGAAACTGGCTCGGACGTCGCCCAGTATAAAAAGGTCCGAAACAGGCGTCACCATGGACACGGTGTCGTCTGATACGGCAGG
The DNA here is from genome assembly GCF_963676685.1 of Mytilus edulis. Taxonomy (NCBI): domain Eukaryota; kingdom Metazoa; phylum Mollusca; class Bivalvia; order Mytilida; family Mytilidae; genus Mytilus; species Mytilus edulis. The sequence goes on from NC_092350.1 coordinate 31,870,436, forward strand.
TGTCCCCTCATCACCAGACATGACAAATATCTCAAACACGACTCATTCAGATCATCGTCCTAGTGACAATAGCAATATTACACATATACAGCCATGTTCAGTTCTCCTTAAAGACATTTTGGTGTTTGATGACACAGTACAACACTGTCGCATTTCAAAATGTGAGACCAAAGGCTGCAAAACTTGTGCTATTTTAATTACAGATGCTGAATTCACTAGCAATTTGACCAAGAAGTCATATTTTACCAGAAGTTACGATGATCTGAATTGTAAATCGATAAATGTCGTCTACGGATTAGAGTGCAACCTTTGCGGATTGGTATACGTCGGTGAAACGAAAGGAAGGCTTAACAAACGTATGTGCGGTCATAGATCAGACATTAACCTTAATGCTAACGACATTCTATACCAGCATTTCAATCAGCCCGATCATTCCATCGTTTCTATGACAGTTCGCATTATCGAAAAGATATACCATAGCTCTAACAATCCTAATCTTTCAACGACTCTCCGTAGACAAAAAGAAGACTACTGGATTAGACAATTGGGAACTGCAACACCTTATGGCTGCAATGACAAAATTGATGGTATAGGTATTCTATCTAGTCCTTCGTGTAACTCGGTGAATGTGATGAATATTTTCAACTCGACTCCTCGACGTAGACGCAGTCATGGTCATCGTCATTATACATCACCTTCTCTGCATGATGTCTCTATTAATGACTTGCTGCCATTCATACAAAAGCCGTTAGGTATTCATCACATTCGCACGAAACTTTATTCATTACCCCTTTCGAAACTTCATTCTCTGTTCAATTTATGTTTGGAATCCACTGTTACAAACCCTCATTCAAACCAATACAAACTTGAAGCTATAATTTCGGATATTGCAAGTCACAGACTTTTCAAGCCAGTTCGCATTGGAAAAGATGAAAAAGAGAAAAGATCTTTTCTTAATCTTTCCTTTGCCAACAAAGGTCTCAATGGCGTCAACCTAGGCAATATCCTTCATCATAAATTAGTGCAATCGAAAATACCTCCTTATTTCAAAGACCAGTCTGTACCAATAATTTCTTATACCTATACCAAACCTATTGCAACTAAAATTTTCAATTACAAACGCGTTTTGCAGGATCTCGATATTGACGACTTCAAGTCTAAACCTCCTGATTGCACTTGTGCTAGTTCCAAGTTCACATATAATCCTGCTGGCCACGTTATTACCGGTGACCTTAACATTGTTAATAACACTTCTCTACGAAATGTGTTATCGAAAGGTCCCAAATATCGTGAGCCTAAATCCATCAATTGGAAATACAACTTTAAAATTTTGATGGATTCAGTCGAGGATTATGCCAGGCAATGGGCTAAGCGCGAGAAGGAAGACGTAGACACTCTTTCCGAATGGATTAAGGCAGTGAGGTCGTTGATACAAATCAGAATTAAGAAACTGAATGGGTCCATCAATAACCATGCTACGTCAATCTTTAAAGACCCAAATGTTGCAAAACACCTATCCGACCTCCATGACAAATATGTTGTTGTCCCTGCAGATAAAGCCCCAAATAACATCGTTTTTGTGTGTAAAAGTCACTACATCAACTGCTTGATAAACGAATTAGGTATTGACAATTCACTTGGTAACTCAACATATACCCTCACGACACTTACCAAAGAGGAAATCCTGGATAATCATAGGTCTGTTCTATGTTCCTTTGGAATTTCAACCAAAGATGAAGAACTGGATCTTCCATCACTGTATTGGATACCTAAACTACATAAGTGTCCTTACAAACAACGGTATATTGCTGGGTCTTCCAAGTGCTCCACGAAACCTCTTTCTAAATTATTAACATCTATTTTATCAGCAATCAAAGACGGGCTTCAAAGTTATTGTGAAACTGCCTATTCTAGAGGTGGCGTGAATCAGATGTGGATACTTAAAAATTCAAAAGATCTTTTAGAGTACATACAATCTAACTCTCTTTCATCTTGTAACAGTATTAAAACATTTGACTTTTCTACCCTGTACACAAGTATTCCACATTCCAAACTAAAAGACAAATTGAAAGAGTTGATATTACTTTGCTTCATAAAAAAGAATGGCCAACGTAGATACAAGTATCTTGTCTTAGGGAGGGATAAATCCTACTTTGTAAAGAATCACTCTGATTCAAACAAAAAATTCTCTGAAACTGATATTATCAAGATGCTTGATTTCTTGATTGACAACATATTTGTTACGTTCGGAGGACGTGTTTTTCAACAGACTCACTGTCGGCATTCCAATGGGAACAAACTGTGCCCCTCTACTCGCCGACTTGTTTCTTTATTATTATGAGGCTGACTTCATGCAGGAACTTCTTAGGAAGAAAGATAAGAAGTTAGCAATATCCTTTAACTCTACTTTCCGCTATATAGATGATGTTCTTTCACTAAACAATTCAAAATTTGGTGACTATGTGGAACGCATCTATCCAATCGAACTAGAGATAAAGGATACTACAGATACAGTTAAGTCGGCTTCATATCTTGACTTACATCTAGAAATTGACAATGAGGGTCGGTTGAAAACAAAACTTTACGACAAAAGAGATGATTTCAGCTTTCCAATTGTGAACTTTCCATTTCTAAGTAGCAACATTCCAGCAGCACCTGCATACGGGGTATATATCTCCCAATTGATACGATATTCCCGTGCTTGCATTTCCTATCATGATTTTCTTGATAGAGGTTTGCTGCTCACAAGGAAGCTATTAAACCAAGAGTTCCAAATGGTGAAGTTGAAATCATCCCTTCGTAAATTTTACGGACGCCATCACGAGTTGGTTGACCCGTTATGGAATAACCGTTTCACAAATGATATCGGATATGTTCCTTACGTCGTAACTACAATCCCCTTCCCTTTCATGAATATGACCTACCGAATTAGACTATTTACCGGATTTGTAATCACTTAAGCAACACGACGGGTGCCACATGTGGAGCAGGATCTGCTTACCCTTCCGGAGCACCTGAGATCACCCCTAGTTTTTGGTGGGGTTCGTGTTGTTTATTCTTTAGTTTTCTATGTTGTGTCGTGTGTACTATTGTTTTTCTGTTTGTCTTTTTTATTTTTAGCCATGGCGTTGTCAGTTTGTTTTAGATTTATGAGTTTGACTGTCCCTTTGGTATCTTTCGTCCCTCTTTTGTTAACAATCACTGAAAAATTCCCACACCCATTTGAATTGAGATATTTTATATACTTAAAAATTCAAAATGTGCATTATGTTGTAAAAGTTGTGCATGTCACACAAATATTTCACGGTAACTTGAATAATGTGCATTCTATTCAGATCATAAATGTGCTATTTAAAACTCATGTACATTATACTAAAAGACAAATTGAAAGAGTTGGTATTACTTTGTTTCATAAAAAAGAATGGCCAACGTAGAAACAAGTATCTTGTCCTAGGGAGGGATAAATCATACTTTGTAAAGAATCACTCTGATTCAAACAAAAAATTCTCTGAAACCGATATTATCAAGATGCTTGATTTCTTGATTGACAACATATTTGTAACGTTCGGAGGACGTGTTTTTCAACAGACTGTCGGCATCCCAATGGGAACAAACTGTGCCCCTCTACTTGCCGACTTGTTTCTTTATTATTATGAGGCTGACTTCATGCAGGAACTTCTTAGGAAGAAAGATACGAAGTTAGCAATATCCTTTAACTCTACTTTCCGCTATATAGATGACGTTCTTTCACTAAACAATTCAAAATTTGGTGACTATGTGGAACGCATCTATCCCATCCAATTGGAGATAAAGGATACTACAGATACAGTTAACTTTCGGCTTCATATCTTGACTTACATCTAGAAATTGACAATGAGGGTCGGTTGAAAACAAAACTTTACGACAAAAGAGATGATTTCAGCTTTCCAATTGTGAACTTTCCATTTCTAAGTAGCAACATTCCAGCAGCACCTGCATACGGGGTATATATCTCCCAATTGGTACGATATTCCCGTGCTTGCATTTCCTATCATGATTTTCTTGATAGAAAGTTACTGATCACAAGGAAGCTATTAAACCAAGAGTTCCAAATGGTGAAGTTGAAATCATCCCTTCGTAAATTTTACGGACGCCATCACGAGTTGGTTGACCGTTATGGAATGACCGTTTCACAAATGATATCGGATATGTTCTTTACGTCGTAACTACAATCCCCTTCCCTTTCATGAATGTGACCTACCGAATTAGACTATTTACCGGATTTGTAATCAGATAATCAACACGACGGGTGCCACATGTGGAGCAGGATCTGCTTACCCTTCCGGAGCACCTGAGATCACCCCTAGTTTTTGGTGGAGTTTGTGTTGTTTATTCTTTAGTTTTCTATGTTGTGTCATGTGTACTATTGTTTTTCTGTTTGTCTTTTTCATTTTTAGCCATGGCGTTGTCAGTTTGTTTTAGATTTATGAGTTTGACTGTCCCTTTGGTATCTTTCGTCCCTCTTTTTTTTTTTATAAAAAAAACAAAAAAAAAACCCTTGTCAGTGTCCATCATTGCCACCCTTTGAGGTCAGTCAGTGGGCCCCCTTATAAAAGCACCTTCTGAAAGATTCTTAGCATAAAACTCCATGTAGCTCCCCCGGCACAGTGTTAATTGTGATAAATTTATTGCAATCAGCATAATTTATAAGAAAATGCAACAACTTAGATACATTACAAATATAAATACCGTAACGAAAACAGAAACATAAAGCAAACAAAAATTCATAAAAAAAAATAAACAAATAAATATTAAACAAATATAGGCCTATATATAGTAATTTATAATCTTCTTTATCAATTGTTACCGTATTTTCCAGTTTTCAATTAACAAACACCAAAGTTTCCAAAGTTCTTGGAAATGTTTGAATAAGTGATACATATTAGGCAAAGAACAAAAATATTTAGGCAAAAATCAGCTTATAGACGCAAATATCTACAGATCATTACAAAATGATAATCATTTTCAATGGTTTTCATATTACAACATTAGCATGATAGTCTTTCAGTACGAGGTAAGTTGATATATCTTCCAATTTCAATGTTCTGTACTCATTGTCATATTTTCCTTTTTTCAGCACATAGCACATATGCTTTTATGTCTTTACACATTTATGAATGACGGTCAATTTCTTAGTTAGTACAGTTTATAAAAACTTGAAGTAGCCATAGTTGTTTGCCAAATGTCATCAAAATCTGAGGCATATCACATTTGATGTTCTTTTACATGAAGTTTATTTCCCTTTAGCGGATCATGGCTTATAATTTGCTTTTCCGATAGACATTTGGAAAGTTTATGGGAAAATATTCCAAGTCGGCAAACTTTTCATCAAACGATAGTTTTCAACAGGCGTGTACACACAAGTACTTAATTGTACATGTATATCAATTAAGTGGTATGTTTGTAGGAAGTGCGTTTAATGATTCAGATGAGAGAAGTTTATACGTGGCATTAACTATCAATTTTCAAGTTTTAACTTCCAATTTTTAAGCTATGAATATTATTTTTCAAATTCATATAATTATGAAAAGACAACTATATACTTTGACAAACTGTGTTCTAATTACATGACTTTAAAACAATTTTTAATCTAATTGAAATAAGCAATGTTTCTAAAATCCTCTTGAATATCAATCCATAAGACAGCTGAAATGTATATAATTATTTAAAACATTGGGTGAATTCTAAGCGGCCGGATCGATTGAAATAAGAATAAAATACCTGCCGTTCAAAATCAGAGAACTCATTTTCCTTTCTCTTCGATTGAGACATAATCGAATTCGACTTATAATCGAAGTTTCACTTTCATGAGAAACACTTCGGGTTCAGTCTTTGAGGGATACTCCTTAAACTTCCAGAGGACCTGACTGCACCCGATTGTTATTGTGCTTCGGATGTTCAGATTTTAGTTTTTTGTGCATGTTGTTGTAATCTTGTCGTTTTTTACCGTCTATGGTGTTATCTATTTTATTGGACTTTTATATTATGGATTAACCTTTGGAATTTTCTTTCTATTTTCAAGAACGCTGAATGTTTGCTAAAATTATCTACAACACATCATGGACACATAGACATATATACATATGCATATGCAAGAAGATTTATACATTTATTCTTAACCAAATATAGACGTAAGGAGATTTAATACGACTTTCAATAAGACAACTACCAAGACCAAAGATTATTTTATATCAAAGGATCCGGGATGAAAAAGTGTTACCAATTTAAAAGTTTAAAACCAACGGCTTGGTTTATACTACACTAACAACAGAAACATCATAAGGGCTACAACTCTCGTAGCTAGTGACCCCTTAATATGTTCACAGAGAGCACTTGCAAAGAAGGTATCATGTATGCAAAATATCAGGTTAATATGTGATAAAGTTGCATTTGGAGTCCATTGCATGGTTTTCTGGCAGACTAGCTCTTAGAACAACATTACAAGCCACGATTCTCGGATATATTATATATGCAAAATCAATCGCCACTCGAGAAATTGCCGAAAATAAGTGAAATAATGAATATTGACAGATTTTAGATATATTAAGACTCACAAGCGAAGTTACCACGATACTTCGTGTTTGTGTGTTTTCGATGTATTTTTTTAAAGGGGCACTAGCTGTCAAATTCATGTTCACCGATTTTAATCAAATTCTCATATTTGATTTATAACAATGTAAAACATTTTTTTTTTATCCAAACTTTTAAAGGTATAAAACAAACAGTGAACAGGACACGGGCATTAAAATACGTAGCTTCGTTTCGTGTTTATTTTAGTCTAAAGGCCATCTAATTAACCATCGAGTTGACCTCTAAAGTCATCCGATGACCATATAAGCGATGTAAAAATAAATATAGATATAAATAGATTAAGCAAACTCGTGCTGTTGGATTTTTCTAGGTCTATTTAATTTCATATTATATATATGTATATAGATGAAAAATAAATGTTTATCATCGTTTTAAGCTGTATAAGAAAGATTTTTTGTGAATCGAATCAGTCAATCAAATGATTTACCTTTGTTTCACTTTCAATGTTGACATTCTTTCCTTTACATAACTTTACACATACAATTCACGTGTTATCCATCTCAAGCTAAGGGGTCAAATAAAAATTCACATGAATACGGATTCAATGAGGTCGAATTATTCACTTGCAAGTGAATAATACATAATCGATATTTTTTTAGCTTATTTTAACATCATTAAACCATACTGGCTGCTAAACGCGAATTGTTATTTCACTATTTTTATTCCTTTAATGATTGAGAGAAAAAAAAATATTAGATTTTTTATATATCTCGTAGCCAGTGCCCATTTAAGACATGCCTTATTCCGTCACATATTTTTAAGAGGCCGTATTGCTCATAATATGCTCAGCGTATTATTAAATGACCGTCCAGTAACATTCTGATATGATAAACACAGATATTCCCAGCCGTAGACTTTGAACTAGACCAACAATCATTAGATTTTGTATATACAAAATTCCCAGTTTTAAAACTGTACATAAACAAACCATTGGTCTCTTGTGAAGAGTTGTCTCATTGGCAATCATACCACATCTTCTATTTAAATAATACATATATCCTTAGTTTGTGCGACAGGCAGACGGACATGATTATACTTTACTTCGCAGGAGCATAACAAGAGCTGCTTCGTTGAATTGGGTATTTTGCATTATACATCTCTCGATATACATCTAAAGAATGTTGTCCGCTATATTAAATAAAGTGTATGTGATAGCTAACCTGCATTTTTTTTAATGCAAAATTAAACTAATGGTTATGCTAACAATCTGAAGTTATTCAATATTATTCGAGTGACACCACTACTGCTATAAATATAAATATAAACGAAATCATGAAACAAAAAAATACAGATTATATATATCACCTATATTTGCCCAAATTTGTTCTGGTCATGTTTAATTACCATTATTTTTCAGTCTTAGTATATATGTTATTTGCAATTTTCTGTAGGAGACGTTTTTCGTTTTATCTCAGCGTTTTGTAAACATTTATTTGATATGCGGAAAGCTTACGTTTAATGTTATGTTTCTTAGAGGACCTTCATGTTTACTTTTATTCGTTAGATATTTGGGAAATTTCGTGTTATTGGAAAATACTTCAAGTGAAACTTCGCATCAAACAATAGTTTTCACCAGCCGGTGCACATGTACTTACTTTTATATCAATCAAGTGGAATATATAGGAAGTGTGTCAAATGATTCAGATGTAAGAAGTTTACACGTGGCAACTATACACGTGTCATGTTCTGCATCATTCTCCTAATCCATCATAGTTCTGCATTACGTATAGCGTGTATAGTGTGTTGCTTTTTTGAGGGCACGAAAAGAGAAAGCATATGAGTTGTAAATATGCATCCCCTTAAAAAATTGATATACTGAGTTTACGAATATAATGTCTTTTCATTCAAGGCTATAAAACTTTATGATAGTTGGCCTGTTTATATAAATTTATTTTTTTTCACTAATCAAAACATGTTAAACTTTCATGCAATTATCGGTATTGTCACGGTGGCTCATAAATCCGCTCTGGTCAAGAATCTCAGTGTCCGTAGTTAGACACAAGGGCCAATGGTCTGTGAAAAATACATAATACAAGTATATAACAATGATATTAAGGTATGCAGGAAATTTTCCGAGAAAAGTGTCTGTGTACCTGCATGGCCGCTTGAATTTTGCAGACTACGCCTAGATAATTTGAAGAAGACAGTTACTACTGTATTACACTAGCACATTATCTTAACTCCACGAACATGAAACATTGGACAACCTGGAACTAGCATTCAGTGGCGGATCAAGAACTTTGTATACAGGAGGGGGTATGCACTGCGGGCTGCAATAAGAGGGTACCCGCTACAGTTATGCTTCGGTGATTCCCTTTATAATCCCCCCTTAGATTCGCCTATATCCCAGATACAACCCATAATCAGGCTGAAATTTCAAAAGTTAAACTTTCCAAAAATTAAATGATGTCTCTTACCTCTTGCCTGGTTTATCCTTCTGTTCACTTAGGAAATACAAATCAGTGCCTAATCAAGTTCAGTGATCATGGTGATACATACAGACCACAAGCTGTGACTGGGGCAAACTGTAATAACAAAGGCCACGGCTATCATTGTGCTAATTAATATTGTTAGTTTTTTGTTATTAAAAAAGTCCTGTTTTTTTTTAATCTTTCAGTTTCCGTTTCAAAAACATTTAAAAATGTGGTTGCATTGGACAACTTTTAAGTGAACATTTTTGTCCTTGCACAGGTTTGTATAGTCAACTTTTTACTTCTCTTATAAGATGTTATAAGGAGAATGCTAGACTAAAACAAACAACTTGAAAACGTTATATCAGTGGCCTTTTCAAAAGGGGGCACTGACTGACCTAAGGCGCCTTAGGTCAGTCAGTGCCCTACTTCGGTCAAGCTTAAAGGATTCCCTATATAATCAACGGGTTAAATATTTTCCACGAAAGGGGGTCTGTCAAAAGCCCCCTAGTGCCCTCCCCCTCCTGAATCCGACTATGTGTTTCTAAATCATTTTAAATGTGACAAGTTTTAAACATGACAACTGCGCTCTGAATGTATTTGTAAACAATGAGCGATTAGAAATATATGTTTATGAAAAAATACTTTCGAGAACAATTTTGTTTCATTTTCTCAAAATATTAGACGCTTCCCCCCTTCTGCGACGGCGGATCAAATTTCTCTGCCACGCTGGCAAATGCTAAGAATGTAATTCATTCTGCGAGAACCAATCAAAATATTGGTTTTATCGTCAGCGTAGACAGGCAGGCTGGACCGAAGTGCATTGTTCCTTATTTTGATTGGACAACTTCAGTTGCAACGTGTAGCTTTGGGTTATCTCCACTTAGCTGAGAGGTTAGTATAAAATGAAAACAACAATAATCGACTTTTTTGATGCACAGATGTTTTAAGTAGTGAAAAGTACATTGTATATTGATTGTTAAGTCATATTGTATAATCAGGTGTATAAACGATTACGGTAAGTGTTTTAAATCTCATCTAATTGACGCGAATTAGAAATCGACTAATCGACAATGTAAAGTTTGCATTTACTAGTTATTTGATCTGTCAAATTATAGCTGCTATTTTGAAAAAAACATATACATGTAATTATAAGGTATAAGCCTATTGTTACATAGAAGTAATTGTTTATGATATTTTGCTTGTCTCTGCCTCTGGTTTTAGCCCATTCAGGGCTTGTCGTGATCGTTTTATAAAGCTTCTTGTTATTTCGGTATAATATTTTCGAAAATTATATGTTTTTGTAAAGTGGCAAAAACACTAGGACCAAATAACCAAAAAGTAATTTGTGTTTGGGATTTCATTCTTATAATAGGTGGGTAAGGGTATTTTTGCTGAATTGCACTTAGCAGCTTTTGTTTATCATTGTTTATCACTAATTTATTGTCTTTGATGCCGGATAAAAAATAATATAATTGATTAATTAGATATATACATACACCTGATGCATGTTTGTTGTTATTACATTTACTTTGCTCAGATTGCAAAAAGTAAACTGACAAAAAATACTTGAGGAAAGAGCAAGGGCTTAAAAAAAACTTGAAAAATGAAAAAAATATAAAGAGTTGCACCCATGGGCTTTAATTTTTTTCATGAATTATTCAAAAATTACAACAATTTATATTCATGAACAAATAAAATTGATTTAGATTCTCCAACAAATAACATTTATTTAGATTCTTGAACACATAACATTGATTAATAAAAAGGGGGGCGTGAAGGTGAAATGACTTCTAAGAGATATTTTAACCACGGTGGAAGATGAAGTAAAAATTCGCAATAAAAAAAATCAAATTGGCACCACATGCTTTGTTTTTTAAGAAATATTTTGATTATAGAATAGAAAAAAGATGAATAATTACCTCACAGCAGTCTTAAACAAAAAAACACAATCTAGGTTGGTAAAAATATCATTAATCCTTTATTAATTATTGAGGTACATGAGCATTATTTAGAAATTATCACAGAGGCAACAACATTTGTCAACTTTACAGGCATACACAAAATCTTTTTGAAATATACATGTTGAAGGTGACCTATAGTTGTTAATTTTTGTGTCATTTGGTCTCTTGTTGAGAGTTATCTTAATGGCAATCAAACCACATCTGAATTTTATTTGTGTAAAGATATCAGAATATGGCCAGTGTTTGTGATTTAACTTATGAGTACACTCCATCTGAAGGTCATATATAATAAATTTGATAGAGAAAAAAAATAACATGTGTGATATATATTTGAAGTTTTTTTTGTGTAAATGCCTCAAATGAAAAAATGAGTGAAAATTCTGTCCAGCACCAGAGGATGTGCTCCTGAAATAGGTTGAAGTCAAGCTCACATTAATAACTCAACTTTTCATTGTACATTTGCAAGCTAGGGTTTGTTGAAATTTGCAAACATTAATCTATGAATACACATACATGTGTATGTAATTATATCAAAATTTACTAGGTGGTATATGGTCTTGAAATTTGCTCAAAGTTTTCTTTTTCCAATTAAAAAAATATATTGTTGATGATGTTCAAATGGAGCATAAAATATGAAGGTTTGCAAATAAATTGGTCCAAGGACATACTTGATTTGATCCAGTGAAAACTTTCAATCTAAATCTTCTTTTATTTACAGCATTTCAAAATGAAAGCCTCTAGTATTTATGTAGTATTGGGAATTTTAAGTGTTTCATACTGTTCTGCTATACCAAAGCCAGGAGAAGACGACCATAAAAACCGAATTCATGACAAGGTAAATATGTAAGGTTTTGCCATTGCCTTTTTTGTTGACCACAGTACAGTTGTTTTAACATAATGTCTATCTTGTGATGGGAGCAAGGGTCCGGAAACGGTCATATATGCCAGACATGACCGATTTGGAAACTCAAAAGTCCTAAATCATTTATTGGGATTTAGGTCAAATTTTATTTTTCAACAGAAATAATTTCGGTCATTTCGTTAAGATTGAGTTTCAAATCGCCATTTTAAACATATTTTTATTTTGTTATCGATTTTATGTAATTAAACTGCCACTCCAGTAAAGTGTTATAATCCTGAGGGCCCTCCTAATAGCTATATTAATGCCTTGGGGAGCTATTGGCTAATGATCGCTAATCTCTTTACCTGTGTTTTTAATTCACACCTGGCTATTAATCACAAGCTCCGAACTAATATTATAAAGAAATTAAAATTCAATACCAACTGTCTTCATTATTTAATTACTTTTCAGCTAAGACAATTGTCAATTATGATTTAAAATTAAATTAAAACTTGATTTAATTTACGTAGAAAAAAGATTTTTTTCACTACTAACACACATGTTTTGTTTACTATGATCACAGTGACTATGATACGCATGCCTAAAATTCTCTTCCGCAGATTTGACACTAAATCGTAAATTTAAAATGATTTCTTGCTAAATAAAGCAAGTGCAACTATTTTCATTAATATTCTTACACTATTAAAGGTAAAATATTAAAAAAAAACATGTTTTCCTGTGATAATTTGATAAACAAAACTAATCCCGGGAATAAGTCCTGAATTGTTCGTTTTAGCATGTCGCATTACATCCGGTTTGAATTTCGACTTCAGAATCGAAAGAAACGTAAATGATGACTGAGAAAATTACGATTTTGAGTCATTAAAATCATTTTATTCTTAAACTGTTGCCTTCCCTTAATTGCTCTTGATCGATTTTAGGAAATGGTAGGATAATTCATGAAGTAAACGCGATGCAACAGTTAAACAAGTTCGTTGATGCTACGAGTAGGAGCATACTCATGCAGTAATGAGATTTTGACAATCTGTTTTTGAAAAGGGGCACCAACTTTTAAGTTATATGAAAATGACCGAAATTAGGTGAAAAAATTTCCGGATCCTTGGATGGGAGGTGTTAGAGTGTTTTACTTTTCTGATAACCCTAGCTTTTCAATTTCAATTGTATTCCTAGCAATTTACTCACATGAAGATAAATTTTTTATTTACTTCTCACCAAACCAGGTTGAAGTTGCTACAAGTTTCCATTTCCTATAATGGTTATCCCCCCTTTGTTTTTACCTATATATCAACCAAAAGATGTATGTTTTAAAGAGAGAGTGAAGATACAGAGAAGGGGATGGGGGTGGGTTTGCAATGAAATAGAATAAGTCCAATTAAAACTGATAATACCAGGTTATCAATGAATGTGAAATCAGACAATTTTCATGCATTTGTAACAATCAAAAAGTTTTTTTACACAAATTGATTTCATTACTGTAGACAACTACATTATAAGTTTACATATACATTTTACATGTATAGTAGGTGGAATTCTGATCATCAGAACCACAGATACATTGGAATTTTTGGCAAAATTGGAATTATTATATTCTGGTAGGGCAACTCTTAAGAACAAAAGTTTATTTAAAAAAAAAGAAACATCTGAATTGGGGAAATTTGTTCATGGGGGAGGGGAGCTTGTTAAAATATCCTACATCATATTTGGTGCCAAGAACCTTCATAGGTTAGTGAAATTAAAAATTTGAACAAAAGTTTCCCCTGAACTACTACACATGTACAGTACTATGATTCTTGTAGATACTAAAAAACATGTTATGGAGCATTTGTTGAAATTTAACATGTAAATCTTACAATAAAAAATAAAAATAATTTCATGGAGATGAAACACTTTAAAAACAGAGGGTAAGTGCAGATAAAAATTAAACCAAATAAAATATGTGCCCTACAGAGAAAATATTATAGGTTAGAGTTACAATGAATGTTTTCAAGTGTGACTTTCATCAGTTGTACATCTTTACTATATTGCTTCAAGATATATATAAATATATCATATTTTTAACATTCCAGTAATAATTTATATGTTTTGAAAATGACTGGGGGGTTTTGATACCTTTATTCAGGTCATGCTGTTGATGTTGTTTTTGATACTGTTATATTGTGATATCAATCTTAACACCTTTCACCTTTTTTGTTAATATGTGATTATATACACATGACAAATACATTGTACCTTACATTTGAAATTTATAAAATTGTTTTGGTTTTTAAACAATTTCCTAATAATAGTACTAGTAATGCTTAAAACATTAATGTTCACACTTCATCCTCTAATGATTGAACAAAATTGAAAGTAAAAAAATATATTTCTTGATAAATTGTACTGCTAACATGTATAGATATATGTATTTTATTTTATTTAAGAAATTAAGTGAGTCCCCACATGAAGAAGAAGGAGAACACAATAATGATTATGACCATGAAGCATTCCTTGGACGTGAAGAAGCTAAAACATTTGATCAATTAACACCAGAGGAGAGTAAAGAAAGACTAGCGTAAGTTAACAGTTATTAGACACAAAATTCAATTTTATATTTACTAATGTTAGTTAAACTATATGCATTGAATCATGTTGTATTAGATATGATATATAACTAGTATGAAGCATTTAATATGTAGGATATATATATGTTAACGAAACAGCAACAAGCAAACATATACAATTTTAACTATGTAATTTGATTTACCAACTTTTCAGTTACATGTAAAGTTGATGTCTGATGTCCACATTTCAATATTTGCTATTATATAATTTTTTTGGGGTAAATTTACAGTATTTTAGTTGACAAAATCGACAAAAACAAAGATGGGGAAGTTACAGAAGAAGAATTGAGAGAATGGATACAGTATGTACAGAAACGTTACATCACAACAGATACAGATCGTATGTGGAAAGATCATGACATTCAAGGAGACACACTCGTATGGGAAGCATATAAAAAGAGAACATATGGTTTTGAAGATGGTAGGTGTTTTGAAATGAGATTAATTCTAAAAGTGGAGTAACACACTTAGGTGTGTACTGTGATAGGGTGCATATGATTTTAACTGAAAGGTAGAAAAACTAATTTTTAAAAGGTGTGGGGATAAAGGATCATGTCTTGTAGACCATATGCACTGTAAAAAGAAACTCCTAATCAGCTAGAGTGTTATTGATTAAACTTTTTCATAGTTGTAGAAATTTATCTGATGATGTGTGTATAATCCAGTCCTTCATGTTGAAGGGGAAATAACTCAAATTACTAACTACAATATTGAAATAGGAAATAATATATATATTTATCATATACTTAGCATTGATATGACAGCTTTTGCATATGTGTAATGAGCGGAAGTACACAAGCCATAATTTCCCACCCGGGCTTATAACCCATATCAGGTGCATCTCGTGCACAAACCCCATAATAGTGCCTCTCGTGCAAGTTACTTCCGGTGTTTCCGGTATCGGTTTGTTTACTTTTCCATTGTGACGTCAGATAATTTTCATGACAACGTCAAAATTTACGGGAACTTTTGTGGGGATAGTTTAGTATGTGCTAACAAAATCATGCAAATGCCATTGACAATTATGAATCATTTTATAGTACAACAAACATGGAGTAATAATGATCATAACACTCTTTCAAATTTTCAATGTTTCAAAATGCCTATTTACGAAATGTTACAATAAATATATATGGAGGTAGTGATGCAGTTATTAGACACTTATAGTATATTTGATTCATAATTTAACTTCTTTATAAAGTTTTTGACTGTTTTAGTGATTGCATTTGTTTATTTGCCATACATAAAACTATTGTCGGAAGTATATGATAAAGTGATTAATACATGGCCTTTTCCACTCCGTCTCGGGCTGATATGGGGGTCTCGGGATGATACCCAGGCTGATATGGAAAAGGCCATGTATTAATCTCTATATGTTTAGTCTCTTCTTAGCAAAATGGGGCTGGAATGATATTGACAATACTTTTAACTATTTGTTTTAGGGAAGATAATGCCTTTTAAACATTTTTAAGGAAGACTGTGGCAAAGTGGTCAAAGAAAGTAGTTCATCTACAAAAAAAACTTGCCTGTAAATTCTGAGGTTGTAAGTTCAAATCCCTGCTCTTGGCAACGTGTGTTTAGACCCTGAATTTAATTGACAAGAATTACACCTTTTTTTGTCAAAAGTCAATGGTACAATCAGAGTCATCCTCCAAAGACATAAAATGACATAAAATGTCTGTCATGACATAAAGCAAGGACCTGAAAGTGGTGTGAAACTCATTAAAAAAATCCAACAAACATCATTCATAGGAGATAATCTATTTTCAGGAAGTTATCCTTTTGTGAATCACTTGCAGTTCTAGCGTACTCTAAATATCTAGACAAAAAATTCTATTTGCTTGTAAATATTAACTAACACTGGTCTTAATGATAAATTTTCTTAAGGCACTTCTAGTTTAAATTTGGTAGGCAAAGAAACTTGTATTCCAATTGATATATTTTATATAATTTAAAATTATATTTTCAAATATAGCTTATAAATCTTATTAGCATACATGTACTTTAAAACCTGGAAAAAAAAAATTAATTTATCTGGTATATTCTGTCTTCTCTATAACAGACTTCTCTTTTGATCAATTTTGTTGTTATTGACTATCAACTAAATAAATCGACCATTTTTTTCTGAAATATACCGTTGCTGTCTCATTTATGTTCATGAATACACCACATCTCTTAATTTCCTACTGTCACAGCACATGGAAGAAACAATTTTTTGTCACACATGTATTGTGAAGCTTGCATTTTAGTTTATTTTCAAATTGACTTTACTACCGGTTCTGTTTTTTTAAAACCAGTTGCTTTAAATTTGTAGTTATGAAATATAAAATCAGTACAAAGTGTAATGTTAACCAATATTAGTAAATAGAGATAATTTATATGTAATGATATTCATTAAAGCTTTATTTGAACAATTAATTTGTTTTTCTTACAGACCATAATGACGAGAACTCACCAAACTTTAGTTACAAAGATATGATCAATCGGGATGAGAGACGATGGAAGGCTGCAGATAAAAATAAAGATGGAAAATTAGACAAAACTGAATTCTCAGACTTTTTACATCCAGAAGAAGCAGAACATATGAGAGATATTGTTGTACAGGTAAACTATTGTAAAAAAATCTAAAAAGTTGAGTTTTGTTAAAACGGGGAGATATTCCCTTTCAACATGTTATACTGAAAGCTGTTTCATACGTTACAGCCCTTAAATATTGCACACAGCAGAAGACCCAAACTGTTTTATTTGTCACTCATATTTGATATGATTAAATTGATTGTAATGTTCAAATGGCAGAATGCCAAATGTTGGACGTTTTAGTTTAAATGTAAAAATGATATAACCAATAGCTCATAATTCTGCTATTCTATTCATATCAATTTAATTATAATTAAGAAATAATTCATGGGGGCTTGAATATATCGTGATTTTACCACGGGTTGGCCCTTTATGACAAATATTTTACCCCTGAGCGATAGCGAGGGGTAAAATATCGGCATAAAGGGACAACCCGTGGTAAAATCTAGATATATTCAAGCCCCCATGAATTATTTCGATTCTGATAGGACACATACGGCAATTCTTTTGGATCGAAGCGCTCTAGGTGAAGGCAAATATTTGCCGTTCCCATAAATAAACGCACTAATAAACTAGCGTAAAAGAACGGAGCAAACTGCATTTGTGACATGCTTAAACTATTTAAAATAATGTATTTAGACAGTTTTGGATGAATTTGAATGATAATTTATTTATATGTCTTATATGATGTACAATAAAGGGCTTTTGCCACATTTTAGCATCATTTGTGTATGTTTCCTTGTGATGATTTTCGGATTCACAAGCGTGTATTTTCCCGTAAATTTGCTTACATTCTAACGTCATTGTTCTATGACGTCGGGTATCTCATTCATAAAAAAGCATATGACGTGGGAGTACAATCGGAACAGCACTGGCAATATATTCATATTTTACCACGGGTGTGTACTCAAAGCGTTTGAAGGACGTCATGTTAGAATACATAGTTTACACTATGTTTAATTTTTTGTTTAAATAAAAAGGAACTTGATTGTGTTTTGTTTCATTTAAAACTAATTTGATTTCTTTGTCATTTAGGAGACAATGGAAGATATAGATAAAGACAAAGATGGTTATATCAGTCTTGAAGAATATATAGGTAAGAACATCACAAATATGTTATACAATATTTGTTATGTTGTGACAAAGAGTTAGTGATAAAAATGTTGCAGTGTTGTATGTAAGGTGGTACATGTTTGTCAAAATAATGGCTTTGACTGCAAAACTAGGATCACATACTACTAGTATATATATATACCTGTTGAAGGCAAAGTATTATGGTATATCGTCAAAATATAAGCAATATTTCTCGAGTCTCTCATAGGAACAATATGTTGAATAAACTTATAATTTTCCCTGGAATACTGAACAGAATGACTTCATAATTTATCTTCTGCTTGACAGTTATATTTCGTAAATTGTTTGCACTTTTTGACTCTGCTTTCTAATTCTGTGAATTTTTCATTGTGCTGAATGAACGTAAAGTTTGTTGTCACATTTTTCTCAAGAAGAACCAAATAAAAAACTTAATTTTGTGAGCAACATGACAGTGATTTGTACACCCTTTTATGAGCTTGACAGTTAGCTACTTCCTGTTTTTCAAATACTTTGAATTTCAAGTTGAAGTATGTGTAGCACAACAATGAGTGCAACATCTTGATTTGTCCAACTTTTGAATATTGGGAATTTAGATAAAAGAAAAAAAAGGTAGATACTAGTGTTGTCAAATCGTACACTTTTGCCTAACCGGTTACTCGGATAATCGTTCGACCGATTAACCGGTTAACCGGTAATTTAAGTTGGTGTTTGAAAGCCTTATCAATAGAACCCTACACATAGATATAAGATGTGGTATGAGTGTCAATTTGACAACCTTTCATCAAAGTCATAAATACACTTTTAGAAATGAAGTTTTTCCTTTAGCATTATAAGGCTTGTCTGCGAGGATTCCTGGCGAAGTTTGACTTTTAATAATCAAATACACCGTATCGACTATAGTGTTTGTACCAACTTCAGATTAAAAAATAAAATAAAAATATTAATCTCGTAGAATTGAATATGTCATATGTTTGAAACCGGTTATTTTTTCCTTTTCTCTTGTTGTCTCCGAAAATCATGGGTTGTGTTTCAATTTGAAATGATTAATTACAAAAAAAGAAGATGTGGTATGATTGCCAATAAGACAATTCTTCACAAGAGACCAAAATGACACAGAAATTAACAACTATAGGTCATTGTACATGCTGTATGACCTGTTTCTTCACTGTGTTTGCTTGTTTCTTTAAGCATGTTACTCATACTTTCACGTATACATTGAGTACATTCACATTGGTTTGCATTTCACAATTTTTGAATTTAAAGTAAGACTAACCCTTGCACTACGGAGGTTGCACATTTAAATGTAGGTTTACACAATATTAGATCGAAAACGAAATAATGAAGTAATTAGTAATATTAAATCTCATTACTGATTTAAAGTTACTGTTAAAAAAACATGTTTACTAATTATGTTTCCTAAAGATCCTGCCCCGAACTCTAATTAATTTTATGTTTTTAGGATTAACAATAGCAATCAATATACTGGACAAACTAATTACCACGACGACAATTTTTAAATAAAACATAACTATTTAATGATTTGATTTTCAACACAAATTTATATCAAATCAATCGAAATTGAAAAAAGTCTGGTTAACCGGTTAGCATTTTCGGTATTCGGTCGTTCGACCGGTTAACCGGTTAACCGTTGACAACACTAGTAGATACACTATGTAAAAATTAACTATAAATGAGGAAAAGGCTTTTCTAGTTTATACAGTTTAACATTAGATTGCTTGACATGTGCTTGATATTTAGCTGATGTTTATGACGAAGATGAGGAGGATGAGGATGAAGACTATCCTCATGAAGGAAAACCTGACTGGGTGGAAAGTGAAAAAGTACAGTTCAAGAACCACCGTGACAAAGATAAAGATGGAAAACTAAATGCTGAGGAAGTGATGGAATGGATTATACCACAAGATTATGATCATAGTGAATCAGAAGCACAGCATCTTGTTTTCACAGCTGATGAAAATAAGGTTCGTTGAGAGTGACCTTAATATTAACCTTTTTTGACCTTTGTAGGTGACATGTGGCCAAATCAAGATGGGGAAGAGCCTGAATGGGTCAAAAGTGAAAGGGAACAGTTTAATACATATCGTGATAAAAATTCTGATGGCAAAATGGATCACGAGGAGGTTAAAGACTGGATTATCCCCCCTGATTATGATCATACTGATGCTGAATCCAAGCACTTGATATATGAATCAGATACCAACAAGGTTTGTAACCACAAATCTTATTGGCTGAAATGTGTCACATGGTTTGGAAACTATAGTAAACAGACTAGACTTAATTATTTCATGTTACTAATTCTTGTTTTTGTGAGGCTCAGTATATTTCACAACATACAGATCTGGAAAATTGACGAAATGTACTATTTAACAAAAATATTTAAAGAAAAAAATGTGTTTTATTCATTTTGAATAAAAAGATGTGTTGGACAGCTCAAAGTCAAAGAAATTTGCCATTTAATTAATAGATAAAAGCTCTCTTCTATAATCTCATATTAAATACTGCTAACGAAACAACTATTTTCACAAAATTCTTTAGAAATATTGTTCTATCTTCAGAGTTTAATAGTAAGTTTTGTCATTCCTAGATCTGTCTCATGTATACACCTTACACCTAGATTGCACCATTATCTGGTCTACATACAATAGTTTCCACATCATGACTAAAACTTTTACTTTGGGATGGTCATTTGCTTGCATGTATTTATCTTTTGGATTAATGACACTTTCCATTTCTGATATTGTCACTAAATATGGTCAAGAATGTTGGCTTTTTTCAGTTAAAGATTGACATTTGTGTCTCAGATATAATTGTTAAATACAGCTTTAATGTGTAAATGTTGTAAACATAATAGTTATATCAACTTTATTGTACATTGATATATTGTAACAGCTGATATTTATGAATGAAATATTGGTTATTTAATTGCACATAAGGTCCCATTCAACATTACAGATTTATAAATAAATATTAGACAATTGATTTTCAATTGAATTTAGATAGGTGGTTGTAGTATTGGATACTTACCGATTTGATGACTATTCAGACATCAGTCAGGGGACTTACTGAAATAAGTGATTTTTAAATCACTTATTTGAGTAGCAAATTAAAGGTTTTGTCACAAATTGGGATTTTGTAGTTTTTTCTAAATTTTAAACACATTAGTTTAAATAATATCTTTTAATTAGTAAAATTAAAAAGTATGAACTTTTTGCTTCTTTTATGTAGCAAGGTTTATGCCTTTGATGCTATCATTTAGCTGAAAATTCTATTTTAGTTGAAAAAATGCTATAATAATGGCTTTTCATAATGCACTGATACTTTCTTAAAAGATTTTTCACAGCAGTGGGAGTATTTTTCCTGTGAAGTTCAAGGTTTCATCTTTCAGATTATGTAATAAAATTCTACTGTTCGCGATAAAAATTTCACTGTTCGGGGGTGTTGAAATTAGTGGGGGTTATTAAAAGAATGATACTTAAAGAAGTGATTTTTGGGAAGGAAATTGAGGTCTGATACTTAAACAAGTGATTTTTATGTCATTATCCTAGATTCAGTACAAGGTCATCACCTGAAATGACCTGGTCATCCTAGACAACACAGATGTTGGTTCTGATAAGTTTAGAAACATAATTAGTCCCTGGATCATTAGTATTCTATATTTAAAGCTACAATGAAATTAAATCACTTCTTCTAGTGATTAATTTGTACTACTTAAATAGGTGATTATTAAAGAAAGACAACTCTAATTTCCAACCTTTATGGAAATAATGTTACTTGAATCAGTGATTTAGAAATCACTTGTTTAAGTAAGTCCCCTGACTGGACATATCTATTTTATATGCATGATGTGGTTTGTTTTTACCAACACCATTATACATTTGTTTTTAGACAGTCTTCATTTAAAACTATCTAAAGGTGAAGGTTATCTGAGGGATTTTGTAATAGATACACTTCTGTTCTTTGAAAATAAGGTTCTTAGTATGAATGGGCAAGAAGAGTCTGGATTTAAATTACTTTTTCTCATAAGCTTTGCCAAGAACATTGTATTTTAACAACCCAACATTCATTATATATTTTGATCCATTAAGTATTTCTGGATCCCTTAATTCCCTTTTTGTAAATGGATTTTTCCTCACTTCAATTTAGACATACATGTACCTACTTATGTGTGAATACAAATTCTAAAATTGAAATACATTAGTTAAAAATATTTTCGTCTTCTATGGATGAAAAATCGATTTGAAATACAATTAAGCACAAATATTTTCAGTTTTTTCAAGAAAAGGGCATTTGATAAATTTACCTTGATATTTCATTCAATATTGAAAACTGGACGTACAAAAACAATCTTTAAATTTAATTTCAATTTGTTTGCCACATGCATCTCTGGTAAGTACCAGGACTATTGTAGAAGTCAGATGGAAATTGATCATTACAGATACAAAAGTAAAAATGTAGATTAAGAAATAAGACGATGTGGTATGATGGCCAATGAGACAACTCTCCGTCAGAGACCAAATGACTTAAAAAAAACCAACACTTTACATACCCGTACAGCCTTCAAAATTCAATGTTTTTTGACAGATCATTTTGTACTGTATAATTGTTAAAATTCCATTGTTAAATAATCTTTAGATTGGAAAAAAATTATCTTGTCATGCCAGCAGAGCCAGATATAGTTTTTTGTTCTTCAGTGTATCTTTTTTGTTTTGTTCTGGTTGACTGGCTTTTACCTTCAGGATGCAGGGTGAGGAATTTGTGCCATACTGACACGTCTAGTTTTCAATCTTCTAGCAATAGGCTAGAGTGTTTTCATCTGTTGATACTGCGTTCACATGCAATTTGTTTTATTTTAAGATTGTGATGAACCCTATTTTGCTAACACGGAGAAAATAGTTGCTCTTAGAGTTCCATAATTATGAACCCATCAATGTTTGAATACAATATGATAATTACCTTGCATTTGTAGAGTGTTGTTTTGATGCAGAAATAACTACTAGTGATTTTTGTAATTTTAAAATTGTGTTTTATATTTTTCTGTTTTGTTTTTCAGGATGGTAAATTAAGTAAAGAAGAAATAATTGAACATTATGACACATTTGTTGGAAGCCAAGCAACAGATTTCGGTGAAGCACTAACAAGACATGATGAATTTTAAGAATAGTCTTCAATTAGAAACTATGATCAAATTTGAGGAACAATATTTGTATTTATCATGCTAACCATGTGACTTCAGGGAAGTGAAAAATATTAACCTTTGAACCAAAGATTATGTGATATAGTGTGCTTTTGAAAAAAGCATAATACATGTAAAAGACAGCATCATTATACTCTAGTCAAGCTGAAGAATTTATACCGATGTGGGCTGACATAAATAGTTGAACTTCGATGAAGTTGAAAATCCAGTAATATTTACAAATGATATATATTTAAAAAAAAAAACAATAATGAATTACAATTGTATTAAATCCCAATACTACAACTTACAAAACCAGTAAATTATAAAGTTTATACAAATGTCTGATATATATGTACTGCAATCTACAAACATATTAGAAGTTGCATGCTTACTTTGGAAATTACTTTTACTTTTTCGTTAAATATTGACGCCTAAGTTTAGATTTTTCTGAATATAGAATAGCAAATTGTACTATATCTGATGTACAAGCAGAACATTCAATCTGACACGTATAAAATTTCAGTAATGGCATGTATTAAAACTGTAATTAGGTTTTTTATACGCACGAAATATACAATATGTCGCACGTAATATAAGATCATAATTGTAAATTAATATTGAGGACATGTTATTGGATATTAGAAGTTAAAATTGTTGAGAAAAATAATGGAAAAATGTTTCATTGCTTTCACATATTTTCCAATAGTGATTTGTTTCAAGGTGTAAATGTTCCATTTTAGCACTACACTCTTAGGAGATTTAACTTTTATTTATTGTACTTTGCATTTTTGGTAATAAGCTATGTTTCATCATTCTGTTGTAAAGTGAAGATTGAATTTATCATTGTTTCCTTTCCAAAAATCACTGTAAATTGCATTGGTTTGACCTATTTACATACTTAGTTTTATCTAAGAATTAATTAAGCATAGCACATTAGCTCTTGGTTTTAAAGAGAAGTGTCATTGGCATTATAACTACCATAGGTTGTCTGACGAATGCAGCCTTAGTTACATTAGGAGCCATAATAAGAAAATGTGCAATAATTACGTCCAATTAATAAGAATAATTACCTCATTTCAGACTACTACATTCATTTTTATCATATCCATATGCTGTAATTACAAAGAATATTCAAAGTTTATACCATAAAGAGGGTGGTTATTTTCCCCAGTCAGAGAAAAACGTGGCAATAAACGGTTTCCCTTTATAAATTGTGTAAATTTTAACTCAATGAAAATAGACCACCTTTATATTAAAATGATTTCAATGTTTTAAATTCGTTTGTACATACTTTTATACACATAATTAAATCGTAGGATCATAAATATATAAATCCATGTAAACGGTCTTTTATATATATGATGAAATGGTATGATCATGACTATGTAAATCCATGTTAAAAGTTAATGGTAGAACAGCCTATCTAGCCTGCATTCTTTGCCTTGAGAAATTGTGTTACTTGTCTATGATTGAAAAATTTTAAGTAAATGTTTATTATTTTTGTCTGTTTATTTTTGCATATATGTGGCAGGATTAGATTGACTGATTTCCATGTATGAGTTTAATGTATTAATGATGATAAAAGATAATGCCAACAACATTCAGTGCTGTTATAATTGAGTATTAAGTATTTGATTAAAAGAGATTTGATGCCTATCATTTGCCTTTCAGTATAGATTTTGTTTTATATAAAGATGGATGTGTGTAGTATAAGTATACGTTGTTTATTGTATAAATGCACTGGATAGAGAGGATAAAACTGTGATCAGATAGAGTTTGTAGAATTGAAATAACTCAGCAGCTTATTAAAGCCACATAGAAAATTATACAAAAATAAAAAGTGTTTTTTGCAAGAATTTAATAATATTTGACTAGAAGTTAAAGAAAAATCTTATTTATCGACTTGTTCAAATAAAATTGTTAAAGTAATGAGTGAGCTATTTATAAATAAAAAAAAAATGATTATTTTACATCAGAAATGTTATGGTATATTGTATTAATCACATGAAAGTACAGTAAATTCACTGTAAAATTCTAGATATCGAAAGGAAAAATTTATGGGTATAATGAATAACTATTATTTATACTATTGAGTGAGATACAGGGTAAATATATTTAAAATATTTGGTCACTTTTGGTGCTCATCCCTCTGAAATGTATTGTGCATTTATACAATAATATTTAATGGTCAGTAGATGACAATTGTCTGTAGTTGTATTATGTTTGTTTGCTATGTTTTTTACTGGAATAAACTGCTCATTGTTACTTGCTTTAATTTTTGACCCCCAGTTTCCTTCTATATGCAACACAATTTCAGAAGTGGGGAAAAAGGTTTTATGTCTGACTTTAGCCCACTAAAACAAATACATGTAGATTTGAAAACTGTAATATATAGAAACTATACAAAGAATAGTAATCAGCAATACTTGATCTACAAAAATACAAACATCAACACCACTATCTACTGACTACTTTAGGAGTAATTAGGTATAAGGAGATGTGGTATGAGTGCCAGCAAGACAGCTCTCCAAGATTTACAAATAAGTCAACATGACCGAAATGGTCAATTGACCCCCTTACTGCCTTAGGAGTTATTGTTCTTTATAGTCAATTTTGAACAATTTTCATAAAATTTGTAAATTTTTACTAACATTTTCCACTGAAACTAATGGGCCAAGTTCATTATAGATAGAGATAATTTAAGCAGCAAGAATGTTCAGTAAAGTAAAATGTACAAACACATCACCATCACAAAAACACAATTTTGTCATGAATCCATCTGCTTCCTTTAATATTCACATAGACCAAGGTGCGCGACACAGGCTCTTTAGAGCCTCTAGTTTCTACACGTATCACACAAACTTATCATTATCAATAATCCATGTAAATTAATGAAACAGACATGATCATCTTACAATTATACCAAAATATAATGACCTTATTTTGAACATTGACCAATAAACTATGAAAATCAAGTCATGGTTAGAAGAAACCTGCCAGACAGACGTGTAAACCTTACAATCATGCCACACAATAATGGTACAAAGTTGCCTGCATTTGGCTAAGTGGCTCTAAGGCAGATTTAAAAAAAGTCTACAATAGACAGAAACAATGAATCACAAGTAATATGCACCTTGGGCCTGGTGAATTCATAAAGTTTCTGGAATCAACAGCCATTTGGGTTCATCATATATCACACACAGTAAATGTTATATTAAATTTATTTGACATATTTCAGAAATGGATTTTGATAAAAGTACATAGAAAAGGAAAAATAAACCAATAAAAATCTGATGAAGTATATGCTGTACATCAAACCAGTAAAGACACTGTTCTGGTCTGTGTTTTGGCCATTTTTGTCGAGCCTGCAACTTTGTCAAAGAAAGCTTGACATAGGCTAGTGATCCGGCTTGGTAGTGTTAACTAACTTCTTAGAAGCTTCTCTAATTAAGAGGGTGAAAGACTTGGATGCTTTATACTTGGTATATACAATGTATATGCCTTATGTTATGAAGTTTCTGTCTGTCATATGTCCATTGTCATTGACCTCATTTTCATGGTTCAGCATGTGAATACCAGTACTTGAAAAAAAAAGTTTTGACTTTTTATAGTTTTAATTTCTCTCTTTTGCGTAACTGGATAACTATTTACAAATTTCATCTGACCTCAACCTCATTTCATGGGGTCAGTGAGCATTGTTACTTTTTCATAGTAATGTCCATATCTCAGATACTATAAGCAATAGGTCTAGTATATTTGGTGTATGGATGGACTGTAAGGTGGAAATGTCCAACTGGCAGATGTCATATGACCATAACCTCATTTCATGGTTCAGTGGTTAAGTTAAGTTTTTGTGTTTTGATCTTTTATTCTAATACTTGATGAAATTGATCAACTGTATTGATTGTATGGCAATATTTTAAGATGAACATGTCAGTCGGCAGGTTTTATTTGATCATGACCTCATTTTCACGATTAATTGCAAAGTGTTAAGTTTTTGTTTGATATATTTTTCTTTAACTATAAGCAATAGGTTGTCTATATTTGGTGTATGGAATGATCGTAAGATGTATTTGTTGTCTGTTGGGTTATCTGACCTTGACCTCATTTTTATGATTCATTGGTCAATGTTAAATTTTATGTTAGTTTAAGTTTGTTTCTTAGATACTATAAGCAGTAGGTCAACTATACCTAATGCATAGATTGGTAATAAGGTGTACATGTCCTTCTGGCATGGTTCATCTGAACTTTACTTCATTTTCATGGTCCATTGTTTAATGTTAAATTTTCCTGCTTATGTTTGTTCCTTAGAAACTACTAGCAATAGGTCAACTATATTTTGTGTATGGAATGTATGCAAGGTGAACATGTATTTCTGGGATTATCTGACCTTCGCCTCATTTTATTGGATCATGTTAATTTCAAGTGATATTTGCAGTTAGGGAGCTACCATTTGATTTTTATGGGGGGGCTAGGATGAAAAATTTTGTCCTGCATTTTTTTTAGTTGTAATCTCTATCCTGCCTTTTTATTTTTCACTCTATTCGGTCCTGCCTTTTTTTTTATTAGTTTATTCTGACTTGTTTTTTGCAAAGTGTCTCATCCTGCCTTTTTTTTTTACTCAAAACTCCTGTCCTGCCTATTTTTTTCAAATTTCATCCTAGCCCCCCCCCCCCCCCCCGTAAAAATCAAATGGTAGCTCCCTTAAGCTTTGTATCTGGGACTATCAACATAAAATCAATCAATGAATGGTATCAAAACGACAGTTATCTGGGTTCTTAAATTTGTTAGATTCATTGTTAAAGTAATCAAGAACCATAACTCCAGAATAGAATAATAAAAATTGTCAGAAGCACCAGACACAAGATAGATTTATTAAAATTTGAAAAGGAATGAATCTAGCCTTCTCAAGTTATCACACGAAATCAGCATAAAGTATCAGTTTCCACTCAACCAAGGAAAAAGTGAAAATCATCAATAACTCATTTGACTTCCATCTTAACATCAGTTACATCAATTCAGAAACAATTGGTTGAAAGGTGCTTAAGTTTATATTGGACAGAAATAAAATAAAGTGCCATTTTCAAATCATTCAAGGACTATAACTCTAGAATGTCGAAAGTCAAAATTATCAACCATACCGATAACCTCCTTTTGCCATCATTAGCAACATGTTAAAAAACTTGAGACTATTGCAATTGGTTTGTACAGTTTGTTCTTATCTTGTGCTATTACATAATGTTCCAGGTAAGTTTGGGTTGAGTGCTCACAAACATGTTTAATATGTCCATATTCTTTATGTATTGGTCCAAAGTGAGGAGCCTGTAGTACAGTGGTTATTGCTTACTATTATTTTACTTATATGTAATATAAGTATTGTTTATATACAAACAGAAAAGCCATTTCAGTTTACAAGTAATTAATTTTATGATAAAGATGCTGACATCTAACATTTGACACTTTGAAGTTACAACTGGAATCTCACTAGGAGCACACTAATCTTTTCTTAATCAGATACATGTCACAAACAATCACTGTAGGAGAGGAAAGCAGAATATGATACCAGATCTCTTTAATACTGATTACACAATAAATAGTATATTATTTGAGGGTCAGTAGATCAGTCTCCTCCCCTGGATGTTAGATGTATCCAATCTGTGTGTGAAGCCAATTGCATGGTCTTTGTATAATCAGTTTCTTGGTTCATAGCAGCCTGACTAGTTGATGGAGTTTTACAGTGCTATTATTCAATTTACCTCCCACCTTCCCCTTCCTAACACCTTCAATATTGTTTCATGACTAGAGAAACAACTCAGCTTAAACTAGTGATATATATTTTTCTTTATTTCAGTTTTTCATTAATGGAATTTTATCACTGGTCATTTCTAAAATTTCATTCATCCCCAAGCATTTCCGGGACAAATTTTATCAAATTTATTCCAGTGCCAGTTTGATAGATCCCTGCTACTTCACTAGTACATAGGCTATCTCCCAGGCAGACCCCTGCACTACCTGGCTGTCGATGAGACGCCTAGTCTCATCACCTAAGTGGAGAACCCTCGCTTCATTCCCCGGCTGTCGCATTGTTGGACAGGCAGGTTCTTCCTTACACTGAAGGTTGCAAGCTGACTTGCTCAGGCAGGAACTCAAAATTCCGTTTGTATGCTGAGTGTTTCTCAAAGGCCAAAATTAAATGATTTTTTAATAAATATTATTATTTATTCTAACTGTCTTTCTGCTTTAAGCCAGTATGATTTGCTGAGACTATGTTTTGGTTTACACACAGAAACCCCTTATATTTGCCTTGTTTGCAAATTGTTTTGGAGCAGTTATTTGGTCTTTTCAGGCTAGCTATCATATTGCCATGCTGACTTTAATTGATATTTGCTATATCAGGATCCCTCAACAGTTACACAAACAAAAGATTACACAACCTCCTACAGAAATAATATTCCCACTATGAGACTACAAGAAATATATAACAAGAGTCTACAAGAAAATACAATATGAGACCACAAGAAAATACAATATGAGATAGCAGAATACAAACACCTTTGAAGTTTGTATAAACTATTCATTTTGACTCTGTTGGATACTTGTCTTATAAGCAATTATACCACATCTACTCATTATACGACCGCAAAAATTGAATTTTTTTTGGTCGTATATTGGTATCACGTTGGCGTCGTCGTCTGAGTAGTCGTCCGAATACTTTTAGTTTTCGCACTCTAACTTTAGTAAAAGTGAATAGAAATCTATGAAATTTTAATACAAGGTTTATGACCACAAAAGGAAGGTTGGGATTGATTTTGGGAGTTTTGGTCCCAACAATTTAGGAATTAGGGGCCAAAAAAGGGCCCAAATAAGCATTATTCTTGGTTTTCGCACAATAACTCTAGTATAAGTAAATAGAAATCAATGAAATTTAAACACAAGGTCTATAACCACAAAAGGAAGATTGGGATTGATTTTGGGAGTTGAGGTCCAAACAGTTTAGGAATTAGGGGCCAAAAAGGGGCCCAAAATAAGCATTTTTCTTGGTTTTCACACCATAACTTTAGTATAAGTAAATAGAAATCAATGAAATTTTAACACAAGGTTTATAACCATAAAAGGAAGGTTGGGATTGATTTTGGGAGTTTTGGTCCCAACAGTTTAGGAATAAGGGGCCCAAAGGGTCCAAAATTAAACTTTGTTTGATTTCATCAAAAATTGAATACTTGGGGTTCTTTGATATGCCGAAACTGTGTATGTAGATTCTTAATTTTTGGTCCCGTTTTCAAATTGGTCTACATTAAGGTCTAAATGGTCAAAAATTAAACTTAGTTTGATTTTAACAAAAATTGAATCCTTGGGGTTCTTTGATATGCTGAATCTTAAAATGTACTTAGATTTTTGATTATTGGCCCAGTTTTCAAGTTGGTCCAAATCGGGGTCCAAAATTAAACTTTGTTAGATTTCATCAAAAATTGAATACTTGGGGTTCTTTGATATGCCGAATCTAACTGTGTATGTAGATTCTTAATTTTTGGTCCCGTTTTCAAATTGGTCTACATTACAGTCCAAAGGGTCCAAAATATAAAACAATCTTTACCATTCAGTGATAACAAGCACTTTTTTTACATTTTAGTATTTTATGATGTATTGAAATGAGTAGTTATTGTTGCAAACTGCATTAGAAATTCGAATTGAGATCAGTTTTGGAATAAGGGAAAGGGGGATGTGAAAAAAAATTGGGGGGGGGGGGGTTCAATTTTTCTCATTTCAGATTTCATAAATAAAAGCATAGTGAATTGCTCAAAGGCAATACAAAAATTTTAAATTCATTAGAACACATTCAGTCTGTGTCAGAAACCTATGCTGTGTCAACTATTTAATCACAATCCAAATTTAGAGCTGAATCCAGCTTGAATGTTGTGTCCATACTTGCCCCAACCGTTCTGGGTTCATCCTCTGCAGTCATATAAAGCTGCGCCCTGTGGAGCATCTGGTTTTTATAGTGTAAAGCATTGGTTGAACAGTTTTCCAGTTATCACACTGCTGTACTACCAAAAATTTATAACTGAAGTTTGCATAAGAAATCCAGTCAGAAATTAAAATAGAGCTTCATTTTTTGAAGAAATGAAAATGTAAAAAACTTTATCACATTTTATAAAAGCGTAATATTTGTCAAATCTGTTCATTTAAATTTCAAAAACATTTTTTATATACAGATTAGACGGTTGGTTTTCCTGTTTGCATTGTTTTACATTAGTCATTTTGGGGCCCTTTATAATTTGCTTTCAGGTGTGAGACAAGGCTCCATGTTGAAGGCAATACTTCAGACAAATGGAAGTTTTTAACAAAATTGACTGGCTATACAGCTCTTTCCTGGTCAGTCCCCATACTTTGGCCTATAATTGTTAACCTTTTATACATTGTGACTTGGATGAAGTTTTGATTCATTGGCACTCATACCACATCTTCTTATTCATATTACCAATCTGACTTCAAATGTGTCTTTGGTCAAACAGGCTAAGGTAGCACAATATCTTCAAAACTATCCTTTGACATCTTTCATTGTAATACAACAATAAATCAATACTCAGATATGCAAAACAATTCCATGATGAACTTTTTTTATTTCAATATTAGAAGCCACATTAAGTCAATACATGTGAACATCTAATGGTTTACATATTAATTCTGTTTTCAAATTTATATATTAACAACATAATGAAAATAAACAAAAAATAAACAACAAGCACTTATTACTGTAAATGACATCAACAAAAAATATGGTGACACATTGTTTCGTTTAATTGAACTAAATTTTTCTCCTTTTTATACATGTTACTAAACAAAATAATAAATTTGATATGGTTAATGTATTTACATGTAAAGCTGCAGACATACAACCATCACAGACTCACAATACATATAACCCTTACTATGCCAAATAGCTCAATTTAGGCTTTCTGTACTCCTTTCAAATGCCAACATTCTGTTTAAGGCTTGGAAATGGTTGCCTCTATTGTCTGTTCTGTAACAATGCAGTTCACGTCACAGTTGAATAAAGGCAAACATAGAGGCTCTACATGGGGTTCATATACAATTGCAATACTAAAACATGTTTGTTACTTTTTCTCAAGTTTCTTGCTTATGGGGTATAAATAATTCAAAGTTTGCAAATATTTTTCATTCTAAAACCCTTTTTTATTTCACATTCTACCCAAAACTTGCTCTGTTACAATCCTCTTAAATGGCTGATGTGGATATCTCTAATAAAGATTTAAACATAAATTATAGGTTTATATAGTAAATATGTGAAACATTTTTCAGTTAAAAAGATAATCTTTGCATAAATGCAGGCATAATAACCAATGTCAAGTGGACATAAAAGGAATTTATTTTAACTTATTGTTTAAATCAATATCAATTCAGTCTAGGAACTGAAGAGGAAAGTGTCTTACATATAAGCCGTAACCAAACCATAAATGACCTAGCCATACAAAACAGACAAATGTATAACACTTTATGTAATATGGCACAACTTCTGGTTATACAATGTAAATATAATTGCCAGCTAATTTCAGTTAATGTAAACTTCAATTTCATAAATTAACAAATAATATCTAGTTAAATATAAAAGAAAGATGACAAACTGAATACTGTTAATTCTGAATTTTGCATGCACCTACTATTCCGATTTTGCAAGATAAATTATTGCTATTTCTTGAAATTTTGCATAAAAACAATGCTTTCAAAATTTTAAATTCAATTTTGTATTTTTGAGAAAACTTTCCTGTCCCAATTTTTCGCAATAATTCAAACATTGCAAAACTTCAAAATTTGCAGACATGAAAGGTAGGCTATACTAAACTTACATACTTTCACATTGTTTGTGTTTATTTATAAAAAGAAAATGCTTACTGGCATGCAGGTTGATTAATATGTAAAGGGTTAACTAAAGTAGCATTTTGTCTGAAAATGATAATCTTAATCATAAAAGAATTTGAAAATTAAAGGAGTATGTTGGATAAGGTCCTTAAATGGCCCACTTTTTTAGCGTAAATTTCAAATTCAGATTTATTGACCAATATCACGATAAATTATAGCTAATACATTGACTAGATAGGATATAAGCAATTTTGTTTAAAATTTTACGTTTCTGCGTTTCATTATGACGTCACAAGTTGTACTCATATTGATTTTTCACAAAAAAATCAATGAAAATGGGTAAATTTCCAAAGACTATTTGACAGGAAACATAGAGCGCATACGTCGACAACAAAGATCTTTTAAAATAATGTTTGTGAAGACATTTAACATGTCTTATTTGAATATTAAGCTTGTCGACGCCTGCGCTCTATGTTTCCTGGTCCTTTATTTGGTTGAAATCCCGCTGATTTTGTCAAATTTCACCAAAATCCCTTATCTTGACCGTTTTGGAATGTAAAAATCATTGTGTTAAAATTAAACTTTGACAAAAACAGCTCTGTTTAACTTTTTCACATGTCTTTAAGGCAACTTATAACAATTATTGTCTTGTAACCATGAACTTTATAATTGGGGCCAAATATGGCACTTACCGAACTTACTCCTTTGAGCATTCCAATAGATCCTTTTTAGAAATATATAATAAAAAAAAATTTAATCAGAAAGAGCTATATGATATCTATTGACAGAGTCTAGTCTTTTATCTTCTAACAATGCAATGGACACACATCTTCCAATACTAAATAACTCTTTCAGGTCATTTTCTATGCTCATTTAAAATGGGTAGCCATTATTTTTGTCAATATCTTTACTGTGAGCTGAAGCAAATCAAGCCTTATCATATCAAAAAGATCATAGAATATGACATTAAAGAATTATTTTCATTTATCACCAAAAAAAATCATCTTTTTTTGTACAAAACATCCCTTTACAGATTCCTATTTTTTTCATGTTCCAAAAATAATCCAAAAAAAAAAGTTTTACAATTTTATTTGTACAGATACATTTAGAGTTTATTTAGACGTTCTTTTGAAAACATTATCTATTTTTAAACTTCAACTCCAACCCAGTTGTCCATTTTTATTTGCAGTGTTGTTCAAAATACAAATATCATTGAAAATGACAAAAATATTCGGTACATTCAACATCTAAATAATTGAAAGAAAAAAAACATTTCCCTTTTGACATCACAAAAATTGGATAATTACTCACATAATACTGTCAATTCTTTCTATTTTCATAGAAATGTTACAAAAATATATGTACATCATTCAACAATCGCAATAATAAATGTTCAAGTTATAATAATTTGTGTTTGAAAGTTCAAGTATCTTTCTTGTGTGAAGGTGACATACTTCCCTCTCTTCTGTAATGAATTTAAAAATCAGTAAACTAGTAAAAATAGCAGATATAAACGAAACAAGAGAATCTCAAGGTTGCACTTTGTAAATACAGCTGTTTTTCAAAACACGCCTCTTTTGGGGAGATCTTGAATATTCATAGAAAATTAATTTTGTTTACATACTGGTTCCCAGTTATGCTCTCTTGTGTACCATCGCACAGAGGCATAACTTGGGAATGTTACCAGTACATTTACATGTGCATATTGTTTACATTGAGATCTGTGGTAACCTTTCATTCGAGGTAGGGGTAGTTAAGAAAATTAGTGTTAGTTTAAACTCTGAGAAGTTCAGGGCATATAAACGTTGAAAATATGCCGCCCAGCCCTATATTTTGACCTTTGAAAAAAATTGTGGTGCAAATGAACTTTCAATTCTAGGATAAGATTTTTTTCAAAACTTCATCTGTAAATTTGGTACAGTTCGAGCCGTAAAAGGAGTTCCTATGGGAAAATGCATTGTCAATATTTACAGAAATGCAATCTCAAGAGCCTGAATTGCTCACATGTTATGTTTTGGTTACATCTTTCATCAATGATTATTTTTGCATACTTTTCTATATATTATTTAGTTTAGTGGTATTTAAGAAAGGCAAACTCATAATTTAGTTAGTCATTCAAAATTTGCAAAATAAAATGTTGAAATAGTTAAACAATTTGATACATGGATATCAATAAATGACTATACAAAGTAGAATAATATGTCAACTTTAGTTTATGTGTACAAGTATGATTATCTTAATAAATAAGATTTCTGACAGCTGTAAAACTACCACTACAAAACTTGGTGCAATTTCAGAAAAGGATATAATAATAAGATAAAGTATGATGTTGGTCTCATTGGGGTCTAACCGTGACACGGGATTGCTGATTTTTTGTAAGCGTGACACGTGAAAGTCAAATTATTGTGTCGTAAAAAAGGGAAATGAGGTCTAGCGGGACCCGGGAAATGACAAAAAAATGAGAATTGCTTACGTATATAGTGTAAGCGTGATACGGGAATCTGACAAAACAATAAGCGGGATCTGTGATCGGAACCCCCAAATGAGACCCCCTATGATTGCCAATGAGACTATTTTCCAGCAGAGAACAAATGATGTAGAAGGTAAGCAACTATAGGTCACTGTGCAGCCTTCAACAATAGGCAAAACCAATACAGCAAAGCATGGTATAAAATGCCATGAAATGTCAATTTTATAGAAAAAGGAACAAGACATATATCTAAAGCAGTTGAATGTCTGTTATTATGTTAACAAAAAACATGCCACCTATTGATTAAAATGTATTTAAATGGTTATAATTTTATATCTGATACATTTAGAACAAAGAATTATATTCATCAATAAATAATAAATAAAAATATTGAAAAGCCCATTACCTTATATTTGACTAGAGAGAAGTGACCTTGCGAAGATGGTAACCATTAAGTCATTCAAAACAGAAATGAAGTTTTATTTTTTTTGTTTGATAATGCTTAAATATTTAAAAAGATGACAGTGGTAGTTGTAATAAATCTTGAGTAAGATATATGGGTATAAAAATTAAAATGCCTTCAATAGAAAATTATTTTAGTTATATTTGTAGAAAAATCAATAGTTTTGTCAATAAATGATAGCAAGATTTAAAAATAAATTTGTCATAACTTTTGAAAAAAATATTTCTCTTACCATCTGACATGTACTTAATTTTGTTATCTGTTGGATGCTTTATAAAATCACAAAAAATAGTCACACAATACTGATAAATCTATATGTATATATCCAATATTTGAAAACAAAAAATACATTTTTACTCTCTTGAATGATACATCAATGTGATGTTTATTAAATCAAATTATTATTTCAAAAATATATGGCTTAGCAACATGGCATCTCAAATGAGCACCATCACATTTATCAAACATAGAACACTATCTATATTCATAAAATAATATTTAGATTATAGTGTCACCAGACTTAAACAGTGAAGTCAACTATAAAAAATAATCTACACAGGGATTTTTCAGACACTTTCTCATAGAAAGTTAATAAAAGATGAAGTTTTCTGAAATCTGACACAATAATAATTTCTGACATAATTATATGCTGAGACTTGAAACAGATACAAAATCTACAATAAATTAACATACTTTAACATCATTTACATATCATTTACATATAATACATAATTGTTATTTACATATAATACATTAACATCATTTACATATACTACAGCACAGATCTGCTATGATGTATCCATTTCTTTGTCTCTGTCAGTTTTGGTCTGTGCAGAAAAGCCTGTTTTGGCAACATCTTTCTCCAGCTTTGTTTCAGGAATTAGTTTTTTATTTTGTGTCATAGAATCTGGTTGGCATTTACTTTCGTCTATTTTTAGTTCAATGTCTTGCTGATCAGATGATGAACATACAGACTCATCTTGTCCATCACCAGAAACAGTTTCAGGTTTTATCTTATCATCAGCTGAAAGAGATCCAACACAACCTGAATTTTCTTCCATTTTATCAATTGTCTTTTTGTCCTCTAACTGCTGACTCACAGTAGCTGCAGCAGACGCACTATCAATTCTGATGACATCACATTGTTCTTTGTCCGAAGTCTTCACACCAGTATCAGAACACTCCATATTGACCTCCATTTTATCACTATCTGTGGATTTAATGACACAACTACTACCTTCAGATGTTATACCTCTAGGATTGTCTGTTTCTGATTCAAACACTGTGTCAGACATAGAAGATATTGACGGAACATGAGACAACATATCACTGCTACATACACTGGACTTCATTCTTTCTTCACTGTCTATTCTCTCCATCTGAAACAAATCAAAAAGCCACTCCTAATAAAATTCAGATTATATAAAATAAAAAGATTTCATCAAAGCTTTTTTATGTTAATGAACGGACACTGTTTGGCAGCCAAACACGCGTCTGCCAACAGCACATCCCAAAATCAATAATTGATTTTTCTTTTGAAAATCCAGTTAACAATTCTATAGATTTGATTAAGAAATAATTCATGGGGCCTTGAATATATCATGATTTTACCACGGGTTGGCCCTTTATGACAAATATTTTACCCTGAGCGATAGCGAG
Source organism: Mytilus edulis (assembly GCF_963676685.1). Taxonomy (NCBI): domain Eukaryota; kingdom Metazoa; phylum Mollusca; class Bivalvia; order Mytilida; family Mytilidae; genus Mytilus; species Mytilus edulis. The sequence goes on from NC_092350.1 coordinate 31,908,243, forward strand.
GGGTAAAATATCGGCATAAAGGGACAACCCGTGGTAAAATCTAGCTCAGGGTAAAATATTTGTCATAAAGGGCCAACCCGTGGTAAAATCATGATATTTTTAAGCCCCCATGAATTATTTCGATTCTAATAGGTAAAATACGGCAATTCTTTTGAATCGAAGCGCTCTAGGTGGAGGCAAATTTTTGCCATTCCCATAAATAAACGCACCATTAAATTAGCGTAAAAGAACTGATCAAACTGAATATTAGTGACATGCTTAAACTATTTAAAATAATGTATATAGATAGTTTTGAATTAATTTAAATGATAACTTACTTATATGTCTTAAATATTTAAACAAATATGGCTTATAACACATTTTAGCATCTTTTGTTTACGTTTCCATGTCGTGATGATTTTCGGTTTTACAAGCGTGTATTTTCCCTTAAAATGCTATTCTAACGTCATGGTTTTATGACGTCGTGAAACTCATTCATAAAAAACCATACGACGTGCGAGTACGATCGGAACAGCCCATGCAATATACTCAAATTTAACCACGGGTGTGTACTCAAAGCGTTTGAAGGACGTCATGTTAGAATATTGGTTATATCAGGTGTTGAAAACATTTATAAAATAATAATAGGCACGGAACTTTTTTATTTCCAAAGCTGTGGCGTGATTGTCAGTAGGCAAAGAATTCAGCTCACACTGAATCTAGGGGCCGTCATAATCTTGCAATTAGGTAAGAGCTTTTGCTACTTATGCGAAGGCTTCATTGTGATTTTGAGATGAAGAACAGCAATAAAATAACTGTTTCTTTAGTTTTGGGAGTTTATGCTGTGGAATAAATAAGCTTAGCAATTTTATTGTTTGGAATGAATAAATGTTGTGTCTTTCTTGATGCAGAATCTACATTTAACAATACCTCTTTATTAATATCAGCTATATCTTCATTCATTGTCTCTTCAATACTTTGGGCCAGGTCTTTAAACAATTGAAAGTTCTCATTTGATTGGTTTACATTTTCTGAACTGATAACACTGTATCCTGGTCCAAGTTTCTGGTACTCTGGTGACTGCACTGCAGGTGCATCTTCAAGTATTTCTTCTGATTCCTCACTAATGGATTCCTCATGTCTATCAGGATCACAAAGATTCTAGAATGAATAAAAATCATTTCTAAAGCATAATTGTTAGATAATTGATACAATTAATTGATGGTAACTATTCCCTCTTAGAGATTCATCTATTTATCATAATGTTTCTCAAAGGCAGGTATAAGTGCAGTATAATTTGTATGATCAAAACTTTCACTTCCTTGAAATCACCTCGGACTAAAAAAAAATCCATCAAAGTCATTAGAGAATTTTATTCGTCTTGCTTGACTGGAATTTATAACTTTCTGCAGCTTGAGTAATATAAAGACTAGCTGTACTCTCGCTGCATTGAAGACCTGTTGGTGACCTTTTGCTGTTGTCTGTTCTATGGTCGGATTGTTGTCTCTTTGGCACATTCCCCATTTCCATTCTCAATTTTATCTAATAATCAATTGGTTTCCTCAAGGATCACTACTGGTTTACTGTTTCACTTTACCTGAAGTTTTCGGACTTGGTTATGATGATGATGGTGCCCTACTGGTTCTGGCAGATCACCAGGCATTCTTTCAATATCAGCTGACCTCATAGAATGACCTTGACCTGCAAATGCTTGCATTCTGGGACTGTGTCGACCAACTGCTCCACTACTACCAAATCGTGCTTCTGCCAATTTGCCTGAAGCCACCATTTCTTTTACCTTTTCTTCAATTCTTGGTTCCACTTGGAAATGTCCATGCGGTTCTAAACAGAGTTCTAATCTGTCGTCATGGGCATTATACCTAAAAACCTGAAAGAAAAAGTCAACATATAACTTATTTATCAGTGTATATTTAGTCAATGCTGAAATTTTTTTGAATAATCAAATATTCTCTTACTTGCACTTGCTATAAATGCTTAGATTTAATATCAATTTACATTTTTTTTAATTCAATCTGTAAAAGCTCCTTATCACAAACTAAATATCCAGTGCATATTTGTTGAAGGATGTACAGTGACTTATTGTTGTTAACTTCTATGTCATTAGGTCTCTGTTGGAGAGTTGTCTCATTGACAATCATACAACATATCAATACTTTATAGTTGTTCTAAAAGTCTCTGTTTAATTTAAAGGCTGAATATTAAGAGTATTTGTATCAGTAATCATTATTCAAATTATTTGTCTACTTTTCTGATTTTCTAAAACTTACTTTTCCTGGTAAAGCAGGTAGCTGACAATGTTTACCATCAACAAGACCTAAATCTCTCTCCATTTGTTTATAAAACAGACCTCCTACTGAGAAAAGATGGGGCATAGTTTGAACATATGTCCAAAGGTCACGGCCAGTAACTGTGGACATGATTGCAAGACTAGCTATAGAGGAATCCAAACTATCATTTGCTAAAAAAGAAAAAGAATTATTCTTGAACATATGATTAAATAAATGCTCCAACTACTTTAATATTCTGCTAAAAGCATCAATGGTTTTAGTAGATAAATATTAACACCCAGATATAAATTAGGTATATGTTTTATCACAATCTTTTGCTTCTTTCATAAACGAATAGAAAAACTTCCCACAGTTTATGTGACACTCATCAACTTTATTCCCTATTCATTGTTGCATTGCACCAACTCTTATCAAACTTTAGTCTGGTGAAATTCCTTTGTTTCCCTGTCTATGGTAACAAAATGCAAACTTCAATTAAAAGTTCTAGTTTTTATTATATTGAAGAAAAATTGCAAAATACCATTCTGATGTCAATTATTTTATAAGCAATTTGTCAAAATATCTATGTATGCATTTTATTTCTGGGTAAAGTCCATCAAATGAAGAGTAAATCCATCCTATCTAAAATGTGTTTACCTCCTTCTGTTGCTTTTAATGCCCTTAACAATGCTTCTTCTGTGCTGCCATGAGCATCTTCCTCAAAACTGCTCCAAGCCCCAAAATTTCTGTGAGCACTAGGTACTTCACTCACTTTGGTCTTATCTCTCGTAGAAACTTTACGATCAATTTCCATGGGTACAGATTTGTCAGGCAATATTTCAACACTTATTTTATCACCGTGAAGTAACGGTATGGTTTGCTCTGCATTTTCCGGTTGTTTTAATTCTTTCGGTGGGAATCCTGTTCTGAGCCTCTGTCGTACAGGAGGAACAGTAACCTGCTCAGCTATCAGATTTTTTAACTGGTCATAAGTTACTTCCCCTGGTAAATTCAACATCATCTACAAGTAAAATATATCAAATTGTAAATCTAGTTTAAATTATGGAATTTACTTCATATATACTAATATATTCTATGTAGACTGGCAAAGTGCATTGAAGAAGAAAAATAACATATGACCAGAGTAAAGTTTCTAATGAACAACCTGATTCAATTCTATCTTATGAGAATGTTGCTTTTAATTAAAGCCAAAGATTATGCATTCTGGTATTTCCTTTTTTTCTGAGCATATAGTTCTAATGTTACAAATTTTTCATAAACAAATTGTCAAAAAAATAAATTTGTGCATATGGTTTTAAAACAGCTACATTTTCATTTTAGTTAAAATTTATTGTTGTATTGTATATTTTAATTAACTTTCATGAAGTTTAGTTTTTACAAATCTTTGACACAAAAACTTAGGTGTTCAGAAGAGAAAGATGATAACACACCTAACTAAAATAGCAGTAGTATAAATGTATATCAGCTTCAAATAATCAGAATGAAAAGCTTACATTATGTATTGACTTACCTGTCTGCCATCAGATGTAGCTATCTTGACTTTTTTCTCACCAGTGTGCCGCGGTGAACTTAGTTTTGATGTTGTCATGGTGATATCTGTGCTAGCAGTGGTTGTTTTTGATTGCCCGCCAGAGTCTAATGACTTGGACTACAAAATCAAGATTAATGAACATAAGAATGTTAAGGTGGTACCCAACACCTGAACTAAAATTAATTTGGCTCGTTTAATTTTCATAAAATTTTGACAAAGTATTTACTTTGACCCTTTGACAAAAATATAAAAATTTCAAAAAATTTGAACCAACCATTTTATCAGAAAAAATACACTGGTTATATAGCAGTTTGACAAACACTCGTTTTGATCATTGAGAAGCTTTATATTCCCTCAACAACACAACGTAATTAAAACGTTTAGCTGATTTTACAGAGTTATCTCCCTGTAGTGTTAGGTACCACCTTAATGACGGAATAAAAAAATTGATTGTTGTTTTTTTTAAGGTTCAGTGGCAAATATTCTGTGTTAAAGTATCAATGCAAATATTACATTGCTGCTTTGTAGCAAACGGAAAGAATCACACTGATGGAACATGATCATACTATTTCCATATACAGTGGATTTCTTATATACATGAACAACAATGTACTAACAAAATTCTGATAATTTAAAATCAAATACTATATATACAATGCTAATGTTCAGGTGCCTACTCATGTCTGGAAGCATTAATGAATGATGGTAGATATATCTTTATGTTTGTGTCATTAACAAAATTTGGTGTTGATGATAGGTTTTTGATAGTCTTGGTTAATTTTACCAACTGCTTGTTTAGACAAGGGACTTTAGTGCTTGACATGTTGTGTAGATGCTTGTCTATTGATGAAGACTGTAGGCTGATGTCTTTTTTTATTGTGTCTTGTTGTGTTTCTATTTTCTTGACCTACCCTCAGCTCCTTTTACTTATAGTGCTAAGAAATCAGGAAAAAATTGTGAAACATTTTCCCACTAAAAAATCAAATATCTATTATAAGTGAATTTTCCTGAAGTTTCATGGCTAATTTGGATTTTTTTCTGAACAACAATAGAAATAAATTGTGTATTTTCACTCCTGTGGCATCATACAACAATAGGAGTTATACCATATAAAGTCATAAACTGTTGATGGGTTAGTGAATGTTACCATTAAGGATGTACTTAGGTGAGGTTAGGTAAAAATTAAGAAATTAAGAAATTAAAATTGATACTATAAGCTGGTAGAGCATCAATTAAGGATAAAGATAAACTAAAAATGTTGATAGGTCATGGACCTCCTTTTCGAGATATTTGAGATTTAAAATATGGCGGGAAAAGGCTATTTCGGACTTTTACCTTATATTTGCAATGGTATTATTTGGGTCTCAAAACAAAAGAAAGAAAATCAAGAATCTTCTATAATTCTGGTGAATGACCTTTCATGAGCTATTTTAAAGTCTTATATGAAAAAATAAAAGGGTGTTATGGGGCAAAATTTTTTACATTGTATTGTATGGAAAAACACCAAGAAGTCTGTACATTTGACACAAATTCCAAAACCTCACCTAAGTTCATCCTTAATATAAAATATCTCACTCAAGTAGGCAATTATTTTCAAGGCATTCAAATGAATAAAACCAGAGGATTCTGACAAAAAATCTGAAATATGACAAGCCAGCTTCCTTAATGATTGTGTCATTAACAGAATTTGGTGTTGATGATATGTTTTTTATAGTCTTGGTTAATTTCACCCACATTTGTTTTAGACTAGGAACAATTTACTGCTTGACATGTTGTGTAGATGCTTGTCTATTGATGAAGATTGTAGGCTGATGTTTTTTTTTATTGTGTCTTGTTGTGTTTCTATTTTCTCAGCTCCTTTTACTTATAGTGCTAATAAATCAGGAAACAATTGTGAAACATTCTCCCACTAATAAATCAAATATCTATTATAAGGGAATTTTCCTGAAGTTACATGGCTACTTTGGATTTTTTTTCTGAACAAAAATAGAAATAAATTCTGTATTTTCACTCCTGTGGCATCATACAACAATAGGAGTTATACCATATAAAGTCATAAACTGTTGATGGGTTTGTGAATGTTACCATTAATATAAAATCTCTCACTAAAGTAGAACATTGATTTTATATATATTGACCTTTTTAGGACTAGATTTCTGTGTTGATGTTGCAGCAATTTCTGCAGTTTTCTTTTGCTGATGTTTCTGGGCTTCTGATGTTATCCTCTTCTTAACCTGCTTTTCTTTTTCGCTCTTACACAGCTCTTCTTTATGCAGTGTCTTGGCCTAAAATGGGAAAATAAATACATACAAAAATATCTATATTTTTCAATGTACTTCCAGGATTCTAATATATAAGACATAGTACTAGTGAGTTTTCTTTTTACCTCATACACAGGATTCTAATATATAAGACATAGTACTAGTGAGTTTTCTTTTTACCTCATACACAGGATTCTAATATATAAGACGTAGTACTAGTGAGTTTTCTTTTTACCTCATACACAGGATTCTAATATATATAAGACATAGTACTAGTGAGTTTTCTTTTTACCTCATACACAGGATTCTAATAGTTAAGACATAGTACTAGTGAGTTTTCTTTTTACCTCATACACAGGATTCTAATATATAAGACATAGTACTAGTGAGTTTTCTTTTTACCTCATACACAGGATTCTAATATATAAGACATAGTACTAGTGAGTTTTCTTTTTACCTCATACACAGGATTCTTATATATAAGACATAGTACTAGTGAGTTTTCTTTTTACCTCATACACAGGATTCTAATAGTTAAGACATAGTACTAGTGAGTTTTCTTTTAACCTCATACACAGGATTCTAATATATAAGACATAGTACTAGTGAGTTTTCTTTTTACCTCATACACAGGATTCTAATATACATTGTATAAGACATAGTACTAGTGAGTTTTCTTTTTACCTCATACACAGGATTCTAATAGTTAAGACATAGTACTAGTGAGTTTTCTTTTTACCTCATACACAGGATTCTAATAGTTAAGACATAGTACTAGTGAGTTTTCTTTTTACCACATACACAGGATTCTAATATATAAGACATAGTACTAGTGAGTTTTCTTTTTACCTCATACACAGGATTCTAATATATAAGACATAGTACTAGTGAGTTTTCTTTTTACCTCATACACAGGATTCTACTTTGGTATTCAAACTATTATGAATCTGTTCAAAGTTTTGATTTTTCTACCCTGTATACCACATTGCCTCACATTCTCATTAAGAAAAAATTCACACACCTAATTAAATGGGCATTCAAAAAATCAGAATGTGAATATATATGTTCAAACTCTTTTAGGTAATTTTTTAGTAGCAATAAACAAAAAAACTATGTTAATTTGACATGCTTTGATACTATATATGCCTTTGAATTTTTACTAGATAACATTTTTGTTCGCTTTGGAAATTCCGTATATCTTCAGATTATCGGAATTCCAATGGGGACTAACTGTGCACCACTTATTGCGGACCTGTTTTTGTATTGTTATGAGTTACAATTTATGACAAAAATAAGCAAAGACCCATCGAAACAACATCTGATAAACAAATTTAATAATACTTTTAGATATTTGGATGACATTTTGGCTCTCAATAATGACGACTTCAGTATGTATATTAATGAAATTTATCCTGTTGAACTTACTTTAAATAAAGCTAATACTAACAATGACCACTGCCCTTTTCTCGATCTTGATATCTATATCACTAATGGAAAGCTGAATACTAAAATTTATGATAAAAGGGATGATTTTTCATTTCCTATCGTTAATTATCCGTTTTTAGATGGTGACGTTCCCTTGTCACCATCTTATGGTGTTTATATATCTCAACTTGTACGATTCGCTCGTGTATGTAACAATGTTTTAGATTTTAACGAGAGAAATTTATGTATTACTGAAAAATTATTACACCAGGGTTTTCGATATCACAAACTAGTCAAAACATTTACTAAATTTTATCATCGGTATAAAGACATCATTCGTAAATATAGCTCAACATGCAGACTTCTAATACGTTCAGGTATTTCACATCCAATTTTTTATGGTAATATTCTTTATAAAGCACAAAGGTGTCAGTATTCACCTCAGAAACTTACAAAACCTTTGAATAGACTTATTAAGAAGGGATATAATTACGATACTGTTGTCAAGTCATTAAAGATTGCATATTTTGGCGTTAATATTGAGTCACTGATAAGGTCTTTGCATCGGAACTAAACACATTTATTCTAAAAACAGTTGTTGGCATGACACGGGTTATGTTCTTCTCATATATGTTATGATGGTATGATACTAAACCCCTAACGGGACGGATTGTGCCTGATGTTCATATGATGAAATCATAATCTTTCAGTCAGTTTAATTGAAGTCTGGAGCTGGCATGTCAGTTAACTGCTAGTAGTCTGTTGTTATTTATGTATTATTGTCATTTTGTTTATTTTCTTTGGTTACATCTTCTGACATCAGACTCGGATTTCTCTTGAACTGAATTTTAATGTGCGTATTGTTATGCGTTTACTTTACTACATTGGTTAGAGGTATAGGGGGAGGGTTGAGATCTCACAAACATGTTTAACCCCGCCGCATTTTTGCGCCTGTCCCAAGTCAGGAGCCTCTGGCCTTTGTTAGTCTTGTATTATTTTAATTTTAGTTTCTTGTGTACAATTTGGAAATTAGTATGGCGTTCATTATCACTGAACTAGTATATATTTGTTTAGGGGCCAGCTGAAGGACGCCTCCGGGTGCGGGAATTTCTCGCTACATTGAAGACCTGTTGGTGACCCTCTGCTGTTGTTTTTTATTTTGTCGGGTTGTTGTCTCTTTGACACATTCCCCATTTCCATTCTCAATTTTATTATGATCAATTAAATTTCAAAATTTTAAATGAACTGTGCCTCTAACAAATCAAAGAGTTTACAAAAAGACTTTCAAATGATCAATTATAAATTTCCAATGCTGCCAGTCCTGTTAGACTTAATTTAGATTCTGTAAAAGTATGTTAAGATTAATTTTAATTGATGGTTAAGTTGCAGATTGCAGATAATTTTAGAACCTATACTACGTGACCAGTTAAGGGAAACTTCAGATGCTGCACACTGCATCAACTTTAAGACTAATTTCAGATGCTGTGTAAGAATTTTTTTTATATTTCAGGTCAATAATTTTATATACTATATTAGTACTTATTGTTGGATTTATTCTGACATATACATATAGTACTTACTGCATGTCCAGTAAGAATGATTTTAGAGGCTGTATCTGCTGAGAAGTTTTCATCACTATATGGATTGACCACAGATTTCTCTGGATCTTTTTTCTGTCCAGCAGTACGACGTAGAATTGTATTCACAACCTGTTGGACAAGTCGTTCACTCCCAAACTCTCCTGTAATATTAATATCATTAGGTAATATATTCTGATTAAAAATCAACAGTTATTGCATACTGTAACTTCAGAAATTATTGCATGCATTTATTATTGCAATTTTGTCATTTTTGACTATTAAAAATGCTATTTTTATTTTTGTTAATTCATATTTAAAATTTCAAAATGCAAGTTTATATAATTTCCATTATAATCCTGTCGCATACTTTGAAATAATTTCTAAATTTACAGTATTTCATTTCTAACATTTTGAAATGAAGAGTTTATTGGTTGTATAATTATGTTTGGTATCATAAATGATGTCATTCTGAATATTTTTCAATAGTCCTGATGGATATATTTTTGACTTGTAATTTTTCTTATCATGTCAGACCAATTTTCAAGTCAAATCTGATTTCTGAATTAAAGCTGAGTTGGTATAAAAGAAAATTGAAAATTGTATTTACAATACACAACACATTTCTTTGTATACAGCCTTTAATTAACAAATAAGATTTGACACTATTTACTAAACAATGCTAAAGGTTTAGAATAAAAATGTTGATATATTTGGTCCAATAAAATTTATTCAGTCCAATAAGTGATGGATCTCTAAATGTCCAGTTAACCACTTGTTAGTTGTGCAGAATAGACGTTTGCAAATTGTTCCTGGGTTATACTTTTTTTTTGTGTACATATGAGAAAAATCTTATTTGAATAATTTACCTGGGAAATGTTTTTGAACTAGTTTTTGTGCTACTGCAAACACATTACTGTTAAGTGAGTCATCAGATTCGTACTGAAACCACATAACCTTTTCTGCCACAACCTCTCCATTCCACTCCATACTAATGGGGAATCTACAAAGAGTATGATTAAAACACCATAAAACACCGATCAAAACAATAGCTACACAAAGGCATACATTGTCTAACAGAATAATTTTTTTATCAAAAATATTTGTATATCCTCATGTGTTTATATAAATGTATGGTTATACAGTTATTTTATTTTGGGGATTTTGAACTCATGGGAACAAATGGGAATATAAAATATTTCATCTTACATCCAATTTCAACTGATACGTCTGTATTATATTTTAAGTTTTACACATTAAAATCCTCAATATATGTGTAATATTTGAACATACTTCTTTAATTTTTTTGTACACTTCAAATGAAAACAGTTGATCGTTGTTTGTTTGTTTTACTTTTTTTTTCATTCAAGTTTTACTAGTGAAACTAAGATGCAATGATCAACATTTCCAGCGTATCATGTGTATAAATAATCCCAGTATCAAGGTTCCCGAATTATAACTGTAATATAGTAAAGAGTTTTTACCCTTATGGCTGTTCTAGAAATAAGTTTTCAAACTATTGTCAAAATAATTTTTTTCCTACAAATTCAGGTATAGTGATTAAAAAAGCTAAAATCTTTAACTTCTTTACTAAAGAATTTCCAGAATCAACCGTTTTTAAAAATTTGTATTTTTTGCATTAGGATATATATTTAAATTTCACCAACTTTCATTTTTTTTTGTAATTAATTTCTTTCATTTTATTTCAACCAATTCTTTTCAAATTATAATGATGACAGACTCGTTAAAACATTAGTTCTAAGATAGCCCTTCAAATAACTTACATTTCTGGTAGATTGTCATATTCTCTGCCATCCCAGTAATGTTTAAACCCACAAGTACATCTACCACTGGGAGCTGGTGTTGTTGTACGATCACCATTCTCATACTTTACTCCTCCATCTCCTTTTACTAGGCGCACATGAGCACTGTAAATATAATAGGAACTTCATTATTTAAATATATTTGGAGCAGTCACAACCTTGCTGTAAAGTGTTTTTTTCTCACTACTGATGACCTTCCAGCTGTTATCAAAATGAAGAACCCTAACAGGGTTTAGGTTTGTAAATGTCAAATTTGCTTCTTTCATGAAAAAAGAGTGCACACGCTGAAATGTCTCGCCTTCTATACTAATCATTGATATTATGTTGATAGTCCTAAGTATAAAGCTAAGCTTTATTACAACTGTCACATAAACTTAACATTAACCAAGATAACTAAACAAAGACCAATGAACCTTGAAAGAGAGGTCCAGGTCAGATGAACCATGCCAGGCAGACAGGTACAGCTAACAATGCTTCTATACAACATATATAGTTGACACATTACTAATGGTTTAAGAAAAATAGACCAAAACACAAAAACTTAACACTGTGCAATGAACCGTGAAAATGAGGTCACGGTTAAATAAAACCTGCTCGACTGACATAAAGATCATAAAATATTTCCATACACCAAATATAGTTGACCTATGGCATATAGCATTAGATCATGTAGATAAAAAGACCAAAACTCAAAAACTTCATTTTGACCACTGAACCATGAAAATGAGGTCAAGGTCACATGACATCAGCCCGCTAGACATGTACACTTAACAATCATTCCATACAACAAATATAGTAGACTTATTGCATATGGTATGAGAAAAACAGACCAAAACACAAAAATTTAACTATAACCACTGAACCATGAAAATGAGGTCAAGGTCAGATGACACCTGCCAGTTGGACATGTACACATTACAGTCCTTCCATACACCGAATATACTAGCCCTATTGCTTATAGTATCTGAGATATGGACTTGACCACCAAAACTTAACCTTGTTCACTGATCCATGAAATGAGGTCGAGGTCAAGTGAAAACTGTCTGACAGACACGAGGACCTTGCAAGGTATGCACATATCAAATATAGTTATCCTATTACTTATAATAAGAGAGAATTCAACATTACAAAAAATTTGAACTTTTTTTTCAAGTGGTCACTGAACCATGAAAATGAGGTCAAGAACATTGGACATGTGACTGACGGAAACTTCTTAACATGAAGCATCTATATACAAAGTATGAAGCATCCAGGTCTTCCACCTTCTAAAATATAAAGCTTTTAAGAAGTGAGCTGAAGCTGCCGCCGTAGCCGCCGCCGGATCACTATCCCTATGTCGAGCTTTCTGCAACAAAAGTTGCAGGCTCGACAAAAATGAACATTTGGGCAAAGATTGTCATTTTGTTTACGTTTGGTTTTTCATTGGAAAATGTTTCTTGAGAGAAGAAATATTTTTTGGCATATCTGGTAATAAGTAAAACTTACCCCTGACAGATAGAACAGATACTAAGTTGACTGTTTGTATATCTGATAATAAGTAAAACTTACCCCTGACAGAATGAACAGATATTAAGTTGACTGTTTGTATATCTGGTAATAAGTAAAACTTACCCCTGAGGAACAGATACTAAGTTGACTGTTTGTTATATCTGGTAATAAGACAAACCTACCCCTGACAGAAGGTACATATACTAAGTTGACTGTTTGTTATATCTGGTAATAAGACAAACTTACCCCTGATAGAAGGAACAGATACTTTGTTGACTGTTTGTCATATCTGGCAATAAGACAAACTTACCCCTGACAGAATGAACAGATACTAAGTTGACTGTTTGTCATATCTGGTAATAAGACAAACTTACCCCTGACAGAATGAACAGATACTAAGTTGACTGTTTGTCATATATGGTAATAAGACAAACTTACCCCTGACAGATAGAACAGATACTAAGTTGACTGTTTATCATATCTGGTAATAAGACAAACTTACCCCTGACAGAATGAACACATACTAAGTTGACTGTTTGTTATATCTGGTAATAAGAAAAACTAACCCCTGACAGAAGGTACAGATACTAAGTTGCCTGTTTGTCATATCTGGTAATAAGACAAACTTACCCATGACAGAAGGTACATATACTAAGTTGACTGTTTGTCATATCTGGTAAAAAGAAAAACTAACCCCTGACAGAAGGTACAGATACTAAGTTGCCTGTTTGCCATATCTGGTAATAAGACAAACTTACCCCTGACAGAAGGAACAGATACTTTGTTGACTGTTTGTCATATCTGGTAATAAGACAAACTTACCCCTGACAGAATGAACAGATACTAAGTTGACTGTTTGTATATCTGGTAATAAGACAAACTTACCCCTGACAGAAGGAACAGATACTAAGTTGACTGTTTGCCATATCTGGTAATAAGACAAACTTACCCCTGACCGAAGAAACAGACACTAAGTTGACTGTTTGTCATATCTGGTAATAAGACAAACTTACCCCTGACAGGAGGAACAGATACTAAGTTGACTGTTTGTCATATCTGGTAATAAGACAAACTTACCCCTGACAGAAAGAACAGATACTGAGTTGACTGTTTGCCATATCTGGTTATAAGACAAACTTACCCCTGACAGAATGAACAGATACAAGTTGACTGTTTGTATGTCTGGTAATAAGACAAACTTACCCCTGACAGATAGAACAAATACTAAGTTGACTGTTTGCCACAATCTGGTAATAAGACAAACTTACCCCTGACAGAATGAACAGATACAAGTTGACTGTTTGTATGTCTGGTAATAAGACAAACTTACCCCTGACAGATAGAACAGATACTAAGTTGACTGTTTGCCATATCTGGTTATAAGACAAACTTACCCCTGACAGAATGAACAGATACAAGTTGACTGTTTGTATGTCTGGTAATAAGACAAACTTACCCCTGACAGATAGAACAGATACTAAGTTGACTGTTTGTCATATCTGGTAATAAGACAAACTTACCCCTGACAAAATGAACAGATACTAAGTTGACTGTTTGCCATATCTGGTAATAAGACAAACTTACCCCTGACAGAAGGAACAGATACTAAGTTGACTGTTTGTCATATCTGGTAATAAGACAAACTTACCCCTGACAGATAGAACAGATACTAAGTTGACTGTTTGCCACAATCTGGTAATAAGACAAACTTACCCCTGACAGAATGAACAGATACAAGTTGACTGTTTGTATGTCTGGTAATAAGACAAACTTACCCCTGACAGATAGAACAGATACTAAGTTGACTGTTTGTCATATCTGGTAATAAGACAAACTTACCCCTGACAGAATGAACAGATACTAAGTTGACTGTTTGCCATATCTGGTAATAAGACAAACTTACCCCTGACAGAAGGAACAGATACTAAGTTGACTGTTTGTCATATCTGGTAATAAGACAAACTTACCCCTGACAGAATGAACAGATACAAGTTGACTGTTTGTATGTCTGGTAATAAGACAAACTTACCCCTGACAGATAGAACAGATACTAAGTTGACTGTTTGCCATATCTACCCCTGACAGAATAAACAGATACTAAGTTGACTGTTTGCCATATCTGGTTATAAGACAAACTTACCCCTGACAGAATGAACAGATACAAGTTGACTGTTTGTATGTCTGGTAATAAGACAAACTTACCCCTGACAGATAGAACAGATACTAAGTTGACTGTTTGTCATATCTGGTAATAAGACAAACTTACCCCTGACAGAATGAACAGATACTAAGTTGACTGTTTGCCATATCTGGTAATAAGACAAACTTACCCCTGACAGAAGGAACAGATACTAAGTTGACTGTTTGTCATATCTGGTAATAAGACAAACTTACCCCTGACAGAATGAACAGATACAAGTTGACTGTTTGTATGTCTGGTAATAAGACAAACTTACCCCTGACAGAATGAAGATACTTAGTTGACTGTTTGCCATATCTGGTAATAAGACAAACTTACCCCTGACAGAAGGTACAGATGCTAAGTTGACTGTTTGCCATATCTTGTAATAAGACAAACTTACCCCTGACAGAAGGAGCAGATACTAAGTTGACTGTTTGTCATATCTGGTAATAAGACAAACTTACCCCTGACAGAATGAACAGATACTAAGTTGACTGTTTGCCATATCTGGTAATAAGACAGACTTACCCCTGACAGAAGGAACAGATACTAAGTTGACTGTTTGTATGTCTGGTAATAAGACAAACTTACCCCTGACAGAATGAAGATACTTAGTTGACTGTTTGCCATATCTGGTAATAAGACAAACTTACCCCTGACAGAAGGAGCAGATACTAAGTTGACTGTTTGTATGTCTGGTAATAAGACAAACTTACCCCTGACAGAATGAAGATACTTAGTTGACTGTTTGCCATATCTGGTAATAAGACAAAATTACCCCTGACAGAAGGTACAGATGCTAAGTTGACTGTTTGCCATATCTTGTAATAAGACAAACTTACCCCTGACAGAATGAACAGATACTAAGTTGACTGTTTGCCATATCTGGTAATAAGACAAACTTACCCCTGACAGAAGGAGCAGATACTAAGTTGACTGTTTGTATGTCTGGTAATAAGACAAACTTACCCCTGACAGAATGAAGATACTTAGATGACTGTTTGCCATATCTGGTAATAAGACAAACTTACCCCTGACAGAAGGTACAGATGCTAAGTTGACTGTTTGCCATATCTTGTAATAAGACAAACTTACCCCTGACAGAAGGAACAGATACTAAGTTGACTGTTTGCCATATCTGGTAATAAGACAAACTTACCCTTGACAGAAGGAACAGATACTAAGTTGACTGTTTGCCATATCAGGTATCAGCACATCGTTTTCAGCATCATAATTACATACAACTCCTGTAAATACAAGGATAATGTCATTTTTTTTTCACTATATAACATGTTATCAGTGACACATAGAAAGTTTCATATGGCTATAGAACAAAAAAAATCTTTCATAAAAAAGAAACAAAAATGTTTGCAATTAAAATTTGGTTATAAGTAATTTAATTAACCAACATTTTAAAAATTTATTACAAAATCTAATGGTAAAGCAATATTTTACCTTGCATTGGAAATTGATATTTTTTATCCGGTTTGAGAGCTCCTTGTGTTTTTATTGCTATATTGTACAGACTTCCTCCCTTGCGGAACCATTCTGGTGGCAGTATATATTCCATCACACCATCACAAGTAAGACAGCGGTATAACTTTTTCTCTCTTACAGCTCTCTGAGTTGTCTTTAACACTTCTTCAGGTAGTACACCAACAATGCCTACAAAATACAGAATCATTGATTACTTGTCCGTTTGAATTTATTTTTTACATCTGGGATTAACAGGTACAATGTAACAGAAACCAAAGGGAAACCAGATGCTCTGCAGGGCACAGCTTTATACGACCGCAGAGGTTGAACCCTGAGCGATTGGGGCAAGTATGGACACAACTTTCAAGCTGGATTCAGCTCTAAATTTGGACTGTGATTAAATAGTTGACACAGCATAGGTTTCTGACACAGAATGAATGTGGTCTAATGAACTTAAAATATTTGTTTTGCCTTTGAGCAATTCACTACGCTGTTGAATATTAATCCTCTCAAAAAAATTGAAGAAATAGCAATAACTACTCATTTAAATACATCATAAAATATTAAAATGTAAAAAAGTGCTTGTTATCACTGAATGGTAAAGATTGTTTTAATTTATCAGTTGGTAGTAAAAGTAAAAATATACATTGTATATTGTATAAAACAATGATTTAAGTTGATTCAACTACTATTCTGGGCAAAGAAAGATAACTCCAATCAATTGAAAATTTCTTGCTATTGCACAATATTGTGCAATTAGATATTTCTTGCTATTGCGCAATACTGTGCAATTGAAAATATTTGCTATTGCACAATACTGTGCAATTGAAGATTTCTTAATATTGCTCAATACTGTGTAATTGAAAATTTCTTGCTATTGCACAATACTGTGCAATTGAAGATTTCTTGCTATTGCTGAATACTCTGCAATTGAAAATTTCTTGCTATTGCACAATACTTAATATAATAATTTTGGATTTTGATTTGGACCAACTTGAAAACTGGGCCCATAATAAAAAATCTAAGTTCATGTTTAGATTCAGCATATCAAAGAAGCCCAAGAATTCAATTTTTGTTAAAATCAAGCTAAGTTTAATTTTGGACCCTTTGGACCTTTATGTTGACCAATTTGAAAACGAGACCAAAAATTAAGAATCTACATACACAGTTAGAATCGGCATATCAAAGAAACCCAATTATTCAATTTTTGATGAAATCAAACAAAGTTTAATTTTGGACCCTGATTTGGACCAACTTGAAAACTGGGCCAATAATAAAAAATCTAAGTACATTTTTAGATTCAGCATATCAAAGAACCCCAAGGATTCAATTTTGTCAAAATCAAACAAAGTTTAATTTTGGACCCTTTCTTCTTCCAATACAGTGCAGTTCTCTAGTTGAGTATTATTTGGACCTTAATGTAGACCAATTTGTAAACGGGACCAAAAATTAAGAATCTACAGACACAGTTAGATTCGGCATATCAAAGAACCCCAATTATTCAATTTTTGATGAAATCAAACAAAGTTTAATTTTGGACCCTTTGGGCCCGTAATTCCTAAACTGTTGGGACCAAAACTCCCAAAATCAATCCCAACCTTCCTTTTGTGGTCATAAACCTTGTGTTTACATTTCATTAATTTCTATTTACTAATACTAAAGTTATTGTGCGAAAACCAAGAATAATGCTTATTTGGACCCTATTTTGGCCCCTAATTCCTAAACTGCTGGAACCAAAACTCCCAAAATCAATCCCAACCTTCCTTTTGTGGTCATAAACCTTGTGTCAAAATTTCATAAATTTCCAATTACTTAAACTAAAGTTATAGTGCCAAAACCAAGAAAATGCTTATTTGGGCCCTTTTTGGCCCCTAATTCCTGAAATGATGGGATCAAAACTCTCAAAACCAATCCCAACCTTCCTTTTGTGGTCATAAACCTTGTGTTAAAATTTCATAGATTTCTATTTACTTTTACTAAAGTTAGAGTGCGAAAACAAAAAGTTTTGGACGACGACGACGCAGGACGACGCAGGACGATGACGACGCCAGCGTGATAGCAATATACGACGAAAAATTAAAATTTTTGTGGTCATATAAAAAGCAACATGCACGTCAAGCAAGGTACACTGACCAACATCAAACAATGATGAAGGAACAGGAAACAGATTTTTTTTTTATATCTTAAGTATTAATAACTCTCATCAAAACCCATAATATTATCAGGTGCTCTGGATGGGTTGCATTCAGTTAAAAAGCTTGATGCACATTTTCTCTTTTTAATTAAGAAACAGTTTGTTGTAAAGATATTTTGTAATCATGAAACTTTTTAAGTTTTACCTATTGCATGTATTGTTATTTATACATATTGTTTAGATCATTTGTAATATGCCATATGTATACACTGTATTTTAATACACTGGTGAGTCGTAAGGCTCAAAGTTAATAAAGAATTTGAATTTGAATTGTTTCAAATTGTTCAGTAGCTTAAACAGCTAATCAATAAAATGTGGAAAGGGTTGCATTCAGTTAAAAAGCTTGAAGTATCAAGGTCAATTTCCATCTTTCTTTAAACACAAATATTCTGTTAAATAATGTTTCATACCTGAAGTTTTATACATAAACTGGTGGACGTCTGCTACAAGTTGCTGATGCACACCATGTTTTTCAAAGTAAACTTCTTCCATGGCGGACACAAGATGCCTCAGATATTTATCCTGAAATAAAACAAATATATGAAAACTATTATATTATGACAATTCAAAAAGAAACTTAGTTTAATAGTTAATTTCAAATAAGGGGTAAATCACATATTGTAAAATTTAATAAATAGCACTTTCAAGTTTTATTATCAAATACTTTTTATGCAAATAAAGAGATACATGTGAATACTAGCAACAGTTATGCTACATGTAGTTCCCCATTTCCATTCTCGATTTTATTACTTTTTATTCAGGACTATAACTAATATGTAATTGACACTACAAAGGCACATGAAACTGCCTGTGACTTGTCTGTTTGGTATTGCGGGTCACAAGCCAAAAACTATAATTTGAGATATGCAAAATGTACAAGTCTATCTTTATGTTGTGAACTTGTGAGCACCTGAGATCACCACTAGTTTTTTGTGGGGTTCGTGTTATTTATTCATTAGTTTTCTATGTTGTGTCATGTATACTATTGTTTGTTTGTTTGTCCTTTTAATTTTTTAGCCTGTGTGTTGTCAGTTTATTTTCGATTTATGAGTTTGACTGTCCCTCTGGTGTGCAGCTTTTGAGGAAAGTTTAGCTTTTTATATCTTATGATATATTCCAATGAATTTTATCTTGCTTATTGTTTGGAAATAAACTTACAGATAAACATTTGTCCCCTCCAACTATACAATGACCATACTCATCTAACTCAATATATTTATCTAACAGTGTACTTGGCATGCCCCATGTCTTCTGGATCATGTAGCGAGGAAGTTTAGGTGGTGGTTTACCTGAAAAAACAAATACAGTTTTGTTATACAGAAATATTACAGGGTATAGAAAGAGAGGATATATAAAGACAGAAATTATCTTAATAAATAAGATTTAAATTTATTATTTTTTCTTTTGTTTTTTTTCAATTGTCATATAAAATACCACTTTCAACATGTACATAAAAGATAACATTTCTCTCTCATCTATCAGCTACCACAAACAATCTTTAAAATATAATCAATCTGCTGTTTAGTGAATGCTAGTAAAACGTAAAACATAGCAGTGACATAAATACATTGTAACCGGAGAGCACGAATTTCATTACAAAATCGCTTGTCTCCACCGGGACTCGAACCCGGGACCTCTGTGGCAGCATGCTAACCGACTGAGCTAAAGAAGTACTTCCTTAGCTCAACCGCTTACGGCTGACTAAGTATTTACTAAATGTTCTAAGGGAAGCAATCCCGTCACACTTCCCCCACCTCAAGAGTCATCATACCATTATGACTCTCACACAAACATACCCTAGCTAGAATTCCTCTCTAACTACCGTGGGTTTTATAGTTGGGCGCCAATGTAACCGGAGAGCATGAATTTCATTACAAAATCGCTTGTCTTCACCGGGACTCGAACCCGGGACCTCTGTGTTACAAGGCAGCGCGCTAACCGACTGAGCTAAAGAAGTACTTCCTTAGCTCAACCGCTTACGGCTGACTAAGTATTTACTAAATGTTCTAAGGGAAGCAATCCCGTCACAACATAATGACTGGTGATGCTAATAAAATGAAGAGGAAACATGATTATAAGAGCTTTACGACCCACACCTTGTATATCTGTTTTTCTGTTGTATGATGAAACTGTTTAATTTTTGGAATAACATTTCAAGCAAGTTTTTGAATTCAATCAACAATCATGGAGTGTGTTACTGAATATAGATATTGGAAACAAACTAAACTAAGTTGTAATACATGTCTCTGATCTATTAAAAGCAAAATTATTGATGTCTGAAAAACTTGGACCACAAATTGAACCTAAATATGAAGTAGCAAACAATGGAATGTAGGAAGGAAGTGTCCCACTTTCACAATAAATTGATACAGGTTGGACTTTGAACAAGTAGCAAGAGTTGTCTTTAACTGAAATATGAACTAC
Source organism: Mytilus edulis (assembly GCF_963676685.1). Taxonomy (NCBI): domain Eukaryota; kingdom Metazoa; phylum Mollusca; class Bivalvia; order Mytilida; family Mytilidae; genus Mytilus; species Mytilus edulis. Next base: position 31,928,912 of record NC_092350.1, read on the forward strand.
AGTCATATATACAGACCGATGTATCTGTATTGTCTTTGATCTTCAAACAATGTGTATGTACTGATCTTCATTCTGTCAAACTAGTATAAACCAAATAATTGATCTTCATTCTAAGGTACCTACCTTTTATACCAACCAAAGATATATAATGATTTCTGCCTACACTACTCCAGGCAATGCAAATTGGTTTGTTCAAAGTTCCATCTTTACTTTTACATTCCTCAGGCTTTATAAGTCCTGGTAAAAAAACAGCTGTAAAGAGAAAATGAAAAAAGCTTGACATACCATAAAAACATCTTATCAAAACAATGTATAAATATAAAAAATGTTAGTGGACTTTCAACACCTATATAAACAAAATCTTCTTACAAATATGGTTGAAACATATGATCAATGAAGAATATTTTGTCACAGCAACTTCCTTTTCAAACATAAAATAAATATAAGAACAGCTTTCCAATGTTCATATTGTATGTCCAAGGGCAATAACACAAATAGTTTTCAATTTCATGTTAAAAGGTTATTCATGTTTTCTGAACTGCTTATTTAAAATGTAAACCTTTGAAATGAATTTCCCTAAAAAACACACTAAAAATGTAGGAATGAGAGCTCTTACAATTTTTGATGTACACAAACTGTAATTTTATGTTTACTGCACTTCTTAAAAGATATGAATGTACTGAATTTTTCATAAACTTAATATATTTTTGTATTATTTCATTTGTATTTGTTGATGAATGATGCAAAGTTCCATAGATTTATATTTACAATGTTTTACTTATTAAACTTATTTTGAAAAATTCACAGCATAATATAACAATTTTTATGAACTTGGAATTATCATTACTCTCACATGAGAAATGTCCAATTTTTCATTTGGAAAATTTAAAGGACTACTTCTATTTTATTGAAAAGGTCTACCGGTACTTCATATTCAACTTACCTGAATAGTCCCCACTGCTCTGCATTCCTTCTATAGAATCTAACAATATAATTGGTCTTCTCAGTACATTGGCTAATCCAAACACATGTATGTTCCTTAAACCTAAAGGTTCACCATCTCGTGGACAAAACTCTGGATGACATTCTTGAATAATGTCATTCCATTCATCTCTGTCTACAAAGTCTTTGAACAAGTCTTTATATTTGTCTAAATTTTCTGTGAAATGATTCATCAAGTTCACACGTAAGGCATGCCAGAACAACTCCCTCCCAACCAGGGCACGTGACACAGCATGGACCAAACAATGACCATCTCCATCAGCATGTATAGCTACCAGTCTCTCCTCTCCATCATTGACATCTTTAATAACATCCAGGGTACCAGATAAGTATTTCAGGCTACCAGACTTATCTCTACCATAGCCAGTAATAGATAAATTCTCTTCATCAATAACAAAAGCACGATCACCTAAAATTTTACCACAATCAAATACAGGAGGTTGTCCAAGTTCAGTCAGTAACTGAGCTTTACCTGTCTTCTTACACATCCCATATCTTGTTAATATAGGCGATACCAGTTTACAGACATAATTAGATAACCCTAACACCTTGACATTATCTGGTCCTTTTTTGGGTTTGACATTTCCTAATAAAATATTTTTAAGGATATTATGTAAGGCGACACTTGGATTTGTCACCTCAGCAATATTTTGAAGGGTGGATTTTTCATGTCTTTGACCACAACTTGTACATTCTATACTTTTATCATAAGCTGGGAAAAATAGTTTGGCACGACACTGTTCATCTGGACAGGTACCACACAGTACTTTGTAATCTTCACGTCTTCTTGATAAAGCTTGTTCCATCTTATGTCAGACAGTCCTTTTATTTCAACATCTGGAGCTGAAATGAGTGTAACACTGCATTTATTTATATTCAAAAGTGTGCATAAACTGATAATTTTAAAGGATACATGTAGATGATACAATCGTACCAAAAAGGGCAATAAAAATCATAAGAAATAAACACAATAACAGATCTGAGTTCTAATGTCCACCATGTTGCACATATTCTACAGGTACAAGGGCAATAACTACAAAAAACACTCTTTTTTTCTTAATTTTTTAACAAATTTTTAGAGAAATGAAAGCTTCAAAATCAGAGCCAATGCAATGCAATTTCTGTTTTTACTAATATTACTAAGGGGCATAAAACATTTTAGAATCAAAGAGCAGAATGCTCTGAGGGATACGATTGCCATAGTTTTCATTGACACATGTATAGCAGTTCTGCCAACTTTTCATAATTTAAGCAAATGCGTGAGATTTGGCCAAAATTGAAAAGATCAAAGAGGGAAAAAAAGATCCAAGGATACTGCCGCAAAAAAGCATGAACATGCGTGAGTCTAGCGCATTTTTGGCAGCCCTGGTACAGCTGGATAGTATTATTTTCAAAACTAATTCGACTGCACATGCAAAATGTAATAATCTGAATAGTCACTCAACTTTAAAAATAGCCAATCCCGGATACAAGTGTATGAGCAATGTACTTATTGTGTTTTATTTTTGAACTATCAATTCCAAGTTTACTTTCCACAGCAGTCACTGAGAGTGAGAGAAGGTATTTCACTTCGTATCTTATCACCGTTAATTCTAGGAGGAACCCCATTTCTAACTTTTTAAATATTAATTTCCTTTGGGTCAGTGGGCATGACTCCTTTCTGTACACACTCCTCTGTTTAAATTGAGATCGTTCTTAATATATTAATATGACGTTTATCGACATCTAACGAGTTAATTTTTCTTGAGTCGTATTGTATCTTGATTTTGACTGGAAATACTCGAAACGATAATATGGAAGACTCCATTTTAGCTGAAGGGGTGTTATAGGTAAACCTACATTTATTTAATTTAAATGATGCATATGATTTAAAATTATGCAACAACAATAACCCTCAATAGCTGTCAGACATAGAAAGAATCCCATGAGTTTCAAAATAATCAATGAAGCGTGGAATCCAGAGCAACCACTCAATCTGATACCCCTTGAAATCAAGAAAACTATATGCATGCGCATTAATACATAAACAAACCCGCAACTTGCGATTTGGAACAAGAACATTTATTAAATGATATGATGAATGGTTCTCCATTTCTTTATGAGAGTACAGTATCAAATATCAATTTCATAACGGTAAAATATAGAAAAACTCCACTTCAGTTCTTATATGACAGAAATAGAATTATCTGTCAGAGAACTCTCGCATTTATCAAAACTGGGGAATTCCCTCTGACGAGTTTCTAAATTTATAAAAGCACTAAATATAAATACTGCTTAATTAAGTGTTGTTAAAAACACGCATATAAGTCAAAGGAAATATCAAACATGAAGATTATGAGAAGAACATTACAGGAAAGTTGTTTATGTTCAATCCTTTTCATTGCTTTTGCTTGTTTTTACCTTTTAAAGCAAAACAATCATAAGAATCTGAGATGTTGCTGAATGTTTAGAATAAAACAGTTGACGTGAGGGAATGCAGCCCTGAGTCAACGGTAAAATTCTACAGATTGCTTGAAAGCAATCGTATCCCAAAAACATTTGATTGTCACTTATTTAGAAAGTGTCAAAGGCATCGCTGACATAAACCTATGATCATGATGATAAAAGTTTCATAAATTTCTGGCAAGAATTGTACACATAAAAGCGCTTACAAAGCAAAGTTTCCATGATATGTTATTAAGATTTCCAAGGTCATAATTTACAGTACTGGTAAAAATTTTCTATTTATTGGCATTTATTTTCCAACTTGTTCAACAAAAAAAATGTTCACATGAGAGTGCTAAATAAATTGACCCCTTATTTCTTTGCCTCCCGGCCCCCTAGCTTTAAGCTGGGGACAAACATGAAATTAAACCACTATCAGTGGAGTAAGAAATGTACTATGTAGATCTGAACTAAATTTTGTTTGTACTGATTTGAGGTATTAAATTAAGCAGTTTTCAATAACAATTTTGAAGTTGATTTTAAATTGAACAGAAAATAAACTAATGCATAATACGACACTCTAGTTTAAACTACGGCACAAGGTATGTAGAGATGTGTGGGAGGGTGGGAATTGTCATTTAAATGTAATGAAATTTCTTTTGCCTAAAAGACAGGATTGAGAGCCTGGGATCCAGCACTGTAACCAAAACCCATTTTATTAAATCTGATTGTTTGCCCCTTTTCATGTTCACTCCCATTTTAAAGATTTTGTTGTAGTGCGCTAAAAAATAAAGTAAATTAAGGTTTTTCACTGTTTTAAAAATAAGATGACACCCTAAGAATATAAAGATGTTTACCTTAATGCTTAGTGTTTTGTGAATGATTTTGACCAAATGGTTAAAAAAAATTGTCATCATGATCAAAGGCCACAGGTAATACCTGCCTTCTATTGATGAATTTTCTGAAACTTAAAACTGAAAATGAAATTTCTCATTCTGTCTGTTTTGTAACGGGAGTGGAAGTTTCCACTGGCTTCGTTTTCCCGTTGTCTACCCAAGTTCTGGGATATTAGACAAAGTACGTAAAACTACGTAAATATAAACAAGATGTTTATTTGAAGACATACATTATGATTGAACATACGATTACATAAATAAATATACTAAAATACGGTGGTGGCTAGTCTACTTGTCCTTATAAAGTTCCATATTTGAAAGCCAAACGATATGAGCGTCTGCTCATTTCAAATCCTTCGTGTAGACTGCCCCGAACCCGGTGAGTGACGTCATACTTATAGTTCCTATGGACAACGAGCCCGGCGGGGCACGTGCCAGAACAGGAAGTCCCGACAAGGATAATTTCATGGCCGGTCTCGGAAGAAAGAGTTACGGAACTATAAGTCATACTAAAGTTAACCAATTTCCCCAAATAAATAGAATATAGACAAGTAAACAAAGTGACCACCATTACACTCCCCCTCTCTTAAGACATAATGTGCCCACACATTATTCCAAAGATCGGTGAGATATATACTTACCAATATTTAGAATACAGACAGATATTTTTAGCAACAAATTAATCAATTTACTGTTAATGTCAATAAATAATTTGAAAAATAGTTCAAGATATTCGGTCATTCACTTAATGTTCAAAAGTCACAAATACATGTACATCACGAGACATCATCACGGAGTAAGGAATCCAATTATAAAGTTCGAGCGGAGCATCCAGGCACACATCTTGTCCAAGGTTCCAGGTAGGTAAATAAGGTAAAATTCGTCTAGTAGAGTTTCCAAATCTGTAAAGTAGTCCAAGTAAGTGTTCCCCAACATTTATAATTCCATGTGGTTTAGTTACGTTAAACTTATCGGCAAAAAGGCCAATATAAAATCCAATATGTTCCCTCATTGTGGCCAGCTATCCACGCACTGAAACAGTTTCAGTTTTACCACCTATATTCTGTCAGACACTGGAATAAATTAAGAAGCACATTCTTCTTATAAAATCCTGACTCACCAAGAGTCTTAAAAAGTCTATATACGCAAGCACTGCACCACTTGATCGGGTGCCCCAATATGTAATTTTATAGGTCACCGAAAGCATATAGCCCATGGTATTACTTTAACCATATAAAAACACATTTCTATACTGGAATCCATACAAACTGATTGTTTGTTTATTAAATATATTCAAAAATTAGAAAGTCATATAAAACAATTGGACTGTAATAATAAATCATTCATTGTATTCCAGTAATCCCCAAACAATATTCTTAGCCATGTGGACAACATACCCATGGTGAACCAATTAAGGTTTACAATAAAAATGTATACGCAAAATATATACCTATTCTCGCGCCATTCTAGCACCTAAGGTATTTCCAAAATTGCCTCTGTATACACCACCGAAAGCAGCTTCCAACAACAGCTAAGATAATGAGTGTACGTTCTTCTGTTATCTTTATTCTAGTCACAACTCGTACAAGACAACCCTATTCCAGCTGTATGACAAAAATGTCACTTTAATCCAAATCCTCGCTATATCCTAGTTTCTACATTTGCTAAAGCCACATTGCTTAGCAACTGAAAAGATTCAGTATTATTTTCATGCACGTTACAATCCCACCAAACTGAAATAATTCAGTTTATTTCCAAAAAGATCGAAGTAAAAATAAATAGTATTATATCATGATGGTGTTATGTATATAAATATCTCGAGTACAAAACTGTACTTTTACTCCTTTTTTATAATATTAAAATGAACCGGACAAATTTCCAGTATATAATCCATGATGGCACAATATAGCCTATGACTTTCGGTTCAACTTTGAAGTTTTGAGAATTGTTAATTCCCTCCTTTCCATGCAAGAAAGGTAAATAATTGTTATAACATCCACACTGACAAGACATAGATATGCAGACAATACTGCATGACAGAAATGCAAGTACAAAATGTACTTTTTAATCCAAAACAATTTGAAGTATAATCAAAACAAATTATTTGATTTTCCAAATCCATTTATGACAATAAATATGAATACGAACCAATAAACAGAACTAACAAATTAAACAACTTTTTCATGGTTAGAACGACAATGAGTATTCCCCATTGGTACCTCCTCCATACAAACATTCCTTAGATAGCAGGTGCTTTGACGTCGAAAATATGACGTCATATTGTAAACATGGCGTAAACAATCGCCGACTTCCTGGAAATTGAAAAGCCATAAAAAGCTTTAAAATACTTCGAATAAATGCAGTTAAATGTATAATTTTGCTGTGGTGGTGTACGCAAAAATGTTGTGTTTGTTTTCCTTGTATGCAAAAACAGCATATTTCCTCTGGAACGTGAACAAAATGTTCACCTTGTGCTCCAATTTGGAATTTAAAATCTGGATTTCTAATTTCTTTTTCTGAAAGTAAGTCACCTTTTATTACTTTGTTGTATAAAACGATATTGCATGCAGTACTGGTCATTGTCGGACCGGCACAAACAGCGGAAATGACAAGAAGACGAACAATAAACTGTTCGATTTTGACTCCTAGGGATACAAAAATCCCTTTTATTCCAACCATATTGCCGAAATAATGACAAACAAAATGTTTGTTTTAGTTATTGTCCTGAAATATCCCGGACGAGCCCCCAATGTAACGGGAGTGGAAGTTTCCACTGGCTTCGTTTTCCCGTTGTCTACCCAAGTTCTGGGATATTAGACAAAGTACGTAAAACTACGTAAATATAAACAAGATGTTTATTTGAAGACATACATTATGATTGAACATACGATTACATAAATAAATATACTAAAATACGGTGGTGGCTAGTCTACTTGTCCTTATAAAGTTCCATATTTGAAAGCCAAACGATATGAGCGTCTGCTCATTTCAAATCCTTCGTGTAGACTGCCCCGAACCCGGTGAGTGACGTCATACTTATAGTTCCTATGGACAACGAGCCCGGCGGGGCACGTGCCAGAACAGGAAGTCCCGACAAGGATAATTTCATGGCCGGTCTCGGAAGAAAGAGTTACGGAACTATAAGTCATACTAAAGTTAACCAATTTCCCCAAATAAATAGAATATAGACAAGTAAACAAAGTGACCACCATTACAGTTTGTTGTTACAACTTACAGAAATGTAAATTATTTAAACTTGTCATGGCATGAAATTAAAATGTAAATGTTGAACTAGCATTATAGAAAAGAGTTCACTGTAACTTTAGTGAATACCTAAGTGTCTATGCACAATTTTCCGAAGTTCTTTTTACATTTCAGAGAGTTTTGATTTCAGTTTCACAATCGCAAAACAGGAAGTCGACTCTGCGGGACAGTTACGTATTTACATTGAATTAATTTTATAAACTTACTTTGACTAATTTAAAATGGATTTACCTTTAAAGATATATTAATTTCCATATGGATAAAGATTGTCAGACTTATAACAAATCAATTGTCTACTATTAATATTCACTGCAATCCTGCTGTGTCAAAAATTTACAAAATGGCTTCAGAAGTGAAGCAGAAGCCAAAAGGCATTTTGAAAGCCTCTTCTAGCTTTGACAAACCAGATCATCAACAGTATGTAACCTCAAGACTCATAATAATAAATTTATAGTCTTTTTCCTCTCTGAGCTTTATCACAAACAGAAATTTAACAGTCAAAACTTAGACATAAACAAGTCAACATTTCTGATTTTAATATGAAGGCAGAATATTTTTATATTTGGCGTCATGAGTTACCTCCCATTATTTAAGTCATATGAGATATGATCTTTTAAAATGAGAGTGCAACTGTATCTCCACATTTATGAACTTTTTGTGCTGTTGTAACAACTGTCAACCTCGGGGTTTTGTTACAATACACCTTATCGCTATTTGTCCGCCATTACTGGATATCACACAGGTTCCCGTAAAATTTTGACAATAAAACAAAACATCTGACGCCACAATTGAAAAGTGATTGTTGTTGACGTCAAAAGTTCAAGCGGCCTGGTCAGCGGGGATAAGCGATAAGGTGTATATAATTACATTTGTCCTGCTCGAACTATTGACCAGAGCTCCAGATAAGATGCGTATTTGCATGATCACGCAATACAAATAATTAAAAACCCAATGCAATTGCCCATTACAGGTTTCAAAAACCCAATTGATTTAAAGGAAAACCCAATTATTTGCCAAAACCATGATTTCTTAACGCTTTGATTCACTATCGTTTGCGTTATTTACCCTCTTCTGATTACATTCGTCGCATAAATCTATTTTTAGAATATTCATAATTGGAAATGTCCTTCTGTTCTAATAATAGAAGTTCTGAACCCTGCATCAAGTAGCTGAAATGGGTCCCTGTTGGAATTTTCCGTTGCTCAAAAGTTACACATGTTTATGAAATCATTTCGATCTTCTCGGCGTTTATCCAATTAGCGTTCGTCATGTTTTCACATTTTTTGGTGGAAGAAGACTTCAAGTCTTCTGAAGGCCTATGGTGCCGGCTGTAAAATCATTGAACCATTACCACCTCCGTATGCTGCATCTGTTTCTGTGTATTACAATTTCATAACAACTTCCGATTCTTGACACCGATTTTTACACATGATTAAGCACTTAAATCATTTAATTTGTAAGTTAGGATTGTAAAACAATCACTATCGTAAATATATACCCTTTTATTTATGTAAATTATTAGATTTCATGCATCTTATCTACATGAACGTTATTTGTTTACTTGTAATGTTTTTAATGTAGATACATGTAGATACATGTATTTGTAGTATGCATTCCTAAATTTGTTATCGGGTCGACTCGCCCTGTTTACATGTTCTCCCTTGGTCTGTTAGTCTTGAGTTATTTCGCCCATATAGTATGTTGCCCTATGTTCATTCTCTTTACTCTTATCAAGGACGTTTAATTGAAAAATATTAATATTAAGGGTATCATAAAAAAAACCTTAAAACACGAATTTGTGAAAATCATCACAAAAATATGATTGTTCCTTATTTTGTTCCCAAGGTAAGACAATCGTGTTCAGCCAATCAAATTCAATGTTTCTCATGATCAAATTAATAAGCCAATAAAAACGTTTTCTCTGAAGATTATTCTAACATTCTAGATTTTGAACTTGTGTTGTTTTTATCTAGTTGTAAAATCGTGTACATGCCAGGTGAATCTTCATCTGCAAGGAGGTTATTACATAGCTTAAGGATAAAAGCATGGCTGATTGACATAATTCAATGATGCAGTACTACCATAAAGATAATAAATAGTAGTTTTTTCACTAATTTAATGACATAATACTTGTTGTAACATATGTTATTTTTGTATTCAATTAAATCATTTAAAGCACAATGTACTATTCTTTTTTTCACAAAGACCAACAAACAGGTTGGGACTCCCCCTACTCCCCCCCCCCCCCCCCCCCCCCATTATGAGTGGTGTCCCTTAAATGAGGGACTGTCCCTAAAACAAGGGGTCATTTTACTGAGAAAAAAAAAGAAAGAAACTTTTTAAAAGATTTTTAACTCAAAAGTGGGAAAATTCATTATATTTGGAACAACTTTTCTAAATGAGGGGTCAAATTAATAAAGAAGATATATGTTCAGAAACATCACAAAATTCTTTTGACATGTTTTGACCCATGATTTAATACTTGATAGATGCATAGTTCTTGGGGGAAAGTTTCATCAAATAATATGAATATAAAGGTGCTAATTTTTACAGTGGGTTGTAATGTTCTTCCAATGAGGAGTGTTGTTCCCAACCTGTTAAAGGTCCATCTTTGTGAATAATTCAAAATTGGAAATTTCAACAAGCATTTAATTTCCTTACACAAGAAAATGAATCCTGCTCTGCTAGCTACATTTTCATCTTTTCTACTGATTTAATAACTAGAATCATAAAAACAGACTTAAGAAAAAGGCATGTAAGCTCATCATACAAATATGACACTTCTTCTAGACAATCCAGATCGCGCAAAATACTTCTCTTAAAATTGTAACCTTTAAAATTGTTATCACGCACTAAAAAAAACCATGGGAACTTTCAAAAGTTGGCAGGTATGTAACAAGTCTTACTATTTTTATGCCCCATTTATGGGCATTATGTTTTTCTGGTCTGTCCGTCCGTCCTGCTTCAGGTTAAAGTTTATGGTCGAGGTAGTTTTTGATGAAGTTTAAGTTCAATCAACTTGAAACTTAGTACGCATGTGTTCCTTATGATATGATCTTTCTAATTGTACTGCCAAATTAAAGATTTTACCTAATTTTCACGGTCCACTGAACATAGAAAATGATTGTACGGATGGTAAATCCATGTACTTATGACACATTCTTGTTTGAAGAAAATAAATACGTCATAACGATAATGGAACAAAGCAGGCTGGGTTAGTGGGGCTGCTTTTATGGTAATTTAAGTTACCTTTAATTCACCTTATTCCACCTCAGAGCAATCAGCTGTTTGATTTCAAATTGCTCGGGACTTTAATATCATAACATACAATGAATTGAAACGAAAGTAAACGTCAGGGTAAAGTATTGAATAAGAGCATGTTTTCAGCTTCTTTTTGATAGCTGAGGGAAAGTTATGATGATAACAAGACAAGCTAGTGTTTTTATGAAGTGTCCATTGAACACACAGGTTTGTTTGCGTACCTAAACAAGAACATTGCTAGAACGATATTAAAACACGGGGTTTCGTCAAGAATGAAATTGGTTGAAAAAGTGAAAGGCAAAATCAATTATGACATGATATGTATTTGGAAAGCATCGGAAACCAAAAGTTCAAATATGGGACAACTTAACCCAGATTTATGTTGATCAAATTAAACAAAAACATTCAAGTATAATTTTAGTTGATGTATTTTTTTTTCATTTTAGTTGATGAGTGAATATATATATGTAAATGCTCTTTTGTTCCGACATTGGAAAGTTCCGGGCGGAAAGAACTAACTAGCCAAAAAGATCCAGAGGAACTTATTAACTAGTTACTTTGCTCTTCCTCCAGTTTAAAAGTTCCGTCGGAACAAAGTGACTAGTTGAAAAGTTCCAACGGAATTATATATATATATATATATTTGTAAATTTAAGTTGAATGTGGTCTCCGTCATTAAACCACACTATAAACCTGCTAAAGGTTTTTTGGTATATCTTAAATCTGGGAACTATTTAATATTTCTATTCAAAAGTAGATCTGACAAATAGGTGAAAGGACTGGCAAAACTTTCTGACAGCACCTAAATTTCACATATATTACAAACAAATCTAAACACTTAGGCAACACCTACCCCAACTAAACTGTATAGTAGGGTGCTCATATGGGATCAAGAAAGTTACTGTCCAACTAGTGACACCAGCTGCAGTTTATATAAGTTGTGAGAAAATACAAAACTGGCAGAAGGTTGAAAACAGGACACAAATTAAACGTACAATTGCTCATCAGTGAACAAACCAAATAAAACAGCTAGCACATATACAAAGAAAGAAACATATTTAAGATGGAAAAACATTTGGGGTTGATATAATGTGATTATAACATGCCTTAATATTCAATATTGTGATAAAAAAAAACCAATACATTAAGGAGCTTGGTGGTGAAAAACACAATTTGGTATTTGCTTGAGGGGTGAACTGGAATTGATAATGCAATTAAAAAACTTTATCACCCAATTACATAAAAAAAATGGTGGGTAAAAACCCCAATTTGTGAATTCTTATCTGGAGCTCTGATTGACGTCATACAACAATCACTTTTCCATTGTGGCGTAAGTTATTTTGCATTATGACATCAAAATTTAACAGGAACCTGTGTGGTGTCCAGTAATGGGGGACAAATAGCCATAAGGTGTATTTGCTGAGTTGACTATCCATACGACCCCCCAAAAAATATACTGATGCCACACCAGATTGGTAAATGTGTCGTTACCATTCCAGAATGGTCAATGTGTTGCCATTTCCAGAAACAGTTAAAAACACAATCTAAATATCCTAGTCTGAGTTCGTTCACCTAATTACAACAGTAACATGTATTTCATATACAATGTAGATAATGATAGTTCAAGTTAGTTGTAGTCCAAGTTTGTGATAGGCTGAGTTGAGTTATATATATCCAGCAGCAATAAAATGTATGATATACAAATGTACATTTTCATGATTATATGATATTCTCTTCCACTTTACCATGTTTACAATGTACACAATGTATTTGAATTTTTATTTAGATTTATAAAATATGTTATGATAACATGATTGAGAATGTTATATTGTGTATAATTATTGTCAGCTTTCTTCAAGGCTAAAATGTACCGCTTCCTATTTCAATGTAAACAAACATTAACTTTTAGTTGTGCTTGAGCACTATTAAAGTTCAAAAGGCTTGATTTCCAACAATTAATGATGAGCAAGAACACCTGTATTTGTTAAAAGTTCACTACATGCTAAACAAATTTAATTTCAAATGTAGATAGACTTTAGCTGTATATTAAGCATATTTAACTCCGCCAAAATATACGAGATAGACCCAAAATGCAATCATTTTCTTCAGGTCTGTGGTATTGAGTTACAACATGGCAAATTAAATGAAATTTGGGGGTGGGGCCAAAAATGGCCTTTATAGCCCTAGAGTCCTTTACTATTACCATGATTACAAATATCTAAGTGTAAATACTGAATATTTCATTTATTTTCAGTCCTCATTCAAAAGGAATGAAATGGGATGAAATGAACATATTAGCCACCCATCATCCTGCAGATAAGGACTATGGTCACATGAAAATAGATGAGCCAAAGACCCCATACAGTAAATTATCAGACGCAGAAGACGATGAAGAAGGAGGTCGACGAACCAGTGTATCTGAAGAACCAGGAGTTAACCCTGAGACAATAGCAACTAGGTATGTGTCTACATATGGCCTACATGCCCATCAGCACAGATTTGAAGAATTACATTAGACCTGTTAGAATTTATTATACAGGCCACTAGAATCTTTAAAAAATATCCAAAAAATTTAGCCTGTGGTTGCAAAAATTAAACTTGAAACACTGAGGTAAAACACAATTGTTCAAATTCGTTTATTAAACATTAAACTTAGCAAAGGAACAGCAACTTGGTCTTTCCACATACATGTAGGTATCAGATAAGACAAAAATTAAAGATATAGTCAACAAAGAATATTAATTTTTCTTGGAGTAAAGTGAATGATGTAGATATTATTTTACAGATTACAGACAGTAGAAGATAGAAACAAATTACATGCTAAAGTGTCGAAGGAAGAAGAGGAATCCTCGTCAGAGGAAGAGGAAGAAGAAATGGAAACAGAGGAAATGAAAGGTAGACAAATATATGGAGTGAAGGAATATATTTGTGAATTTTATTTTCAAATAAAAATAATTAAGATGTGGTTTGATTGCCAATGATACCACTCTCTATCAGAGACAATAGTGTGTAGAAGTTAGTCACCATTGGTCACCATACTGCCTTCCACAATGAGCAAAACCTATGTCTGGAATAAAATTTGTTTAGAAATAGCATATAAATAAAATTTTAATGTAGTATTCCTAGGCATAATAAATTATTACCAAATATCAGTTGCAAAACACAACACAAGAAGAAACTGAACAGACCCAAATGGCAGTACAAGTGTTGTGGTAGACACATCTTCATGAGATAATAAAAATCCTCAGGTATCTAAAAGTTTGACTAAAGATATGCATTGTCAGACACATTTATCTTCAACTTCCTGTTTGCCAAATATTTTATAATAAGTGAGCAATAGCTGACAGTTCTTGTTCTTTTTGCCATGATGATGTCCATTTTTCTTGAATATTAAGTTTTTGATTGCACTTATAGTATCATCTCTAACTTTTAATACCCCTGCTGCAGTGGAGGGGGAATTATGTGCTAACCTTGTCCATCCTTCAGTCAAACATAAGTCCCAAAATTGGTTTCTGTTCTCTAACTTGAGTTTGCCTCAACCAAAGTTATTAAACTTTAACACAATGCTTAGTACCAAAAATACACATATCAATTTCGAATGTTGGTGACATCATTTGTACTGTTCTCGAGTTATGCCACTTTATAACGTTATATGCAAAGGGAGGAATTTTCAATGGCTTATATCTAGAAAACAAACACACAGATCCTTACTTTTTTAGTTCCTTTATTTATATTCTTACAATTGATAACTGTCTTTTACAAAAGGCTTGTTATTTTGAAACAGAGTAGCAAACATCCGTAAATACAATTTAGATATATGTATATATACAAATATTTTCATTCTATTTCAGCAACACGCAGAGTATTTGAACAGAAAAGAAAGCTGCATTATAATGAATTCCAAGCTATAAAATTAGCAAAACAGTTAATGGAGGAAGAAGAAGATGTAGATGAAGAAGATGAAAATGATGATGATGAAGTTCAAGATTCTGATAAAAAAAATGATAACATTCAAGAGCAGGAAAAAAAAGTTCAAAAAGTTGAAAATCAGGATAAAACTAAGGCCGACTCACCAGCAAAGAATACATGATTTGTTTTATATGTGTTAAATAGATGTAGAATTTTCAAATTGATTCTTCCAAGTTCCTGTCAGTAAAAAGAAAATATTATGTTATGTTTACAAATTTGCTATTAAGGAAAATTGGACGTTAATTTTATTTTTAAGCTCTGAACCCAAGACATATATAAAGCTGTTAATTCTTGTCAGGAATTTGTGTTGTTGTAGGGTGTTGTTATGTGTTTGAACAGAAGGGCCATAATTATATCTAAGGGGCTTTGTTGCAATAAGATGGGCCATAAAACCTGATGTTTTCTATGTCCTATTTGCTTCAATTTTTCTTTATCAAAATGCCATGCGTTCACACTTATTGATCGAAACAATTTGTTTGAAATTATGATAAAAAATATTATAAGTACTTGGTATTTTAGAAGTTATTATCAGTTCAAAAAATTTTCTTGTTTCTTAGAAAAGATTTTTTTTTTTTTGCATTTATGGAAAGATTTTATTGAAATGAACATAGTAGAATAAAATGGCTAAAATTTGATATTTTAAGGAATTTGAATTCAGTTCTTTCCACATCCAAGGGTAATGTTTTTTAAGGATAAAAAATAATTTTAAACAATATATTGTAGATTTTTGAATTAACTCTGTCTTAAATCAAAACTAGCAATGACCTAGTCAGAAGTAGTAAATACATGTATCTATTCTTACACTAGTAAGCAATCATGTTTATTAATACACCGTAAAATTTTATTTGAATGAACATATTTAAATAAAATTCTCATGATAATTTTATAAATTTTGGTATTTTTGCAAGGAAATGTCTCATTGATTCTTTTCTGCTACATTCCTGGTTTGCTCAAGGCCACATAAAAAGTTTGATTTGAATTTCCAGACCTACCATTAAATTTTACCCCAACTTTAGATTTTGTTGTTGCCAGTGAATATCAAGTTTGAATTTTTCTTTAATATTTGAATTTGATAATATTGAGGGAAGAACATATATTTGAGCCTTGGTCCCACCTAGATTTTTTTTAGAGTAATGCACATTTCTAAATACTTATTATTGATAAATGGCCACTGAATATAAAAGCATTGTTAATGGTAAAATACACCATTTTTGTGTAACCTGTAATACAGACTTCAAAATATATATGATAAAATAAAGGAAAATATATGCCGTTAGCACCTGATGATAATAAACCTAAGTCTTCTCAGTATGCTCTGAATAAGGTTACATAAAACGAAATAACAAACCTTTTAACTTTTGAAACAATTTATGATAACATGTATAAACTGAGACTACAGTATTATTTTGATTTACCTGTTGATATTTTACAATTGATACATTGAAGTGGACATAGAAAGTATAAGGTTATACAATTTTATAAGTGCTAGATTCTTTATATACATGTAAATAGGTTTTAAATGCAAGGTCTGCAAAAGGTCAATACCACAATATTCTGCCATGAGAATTTTATATTTATTTAATATTCAAATTTCTAGTTGAGGTTAGAAAGATAGGTTGTTTATATTTTTTCATATTTCGGTTCTTTCATTGCCTTTTATCAGTTGACTTTGTTTTCCTAAAAACCATGGAAGTGTTTATGACCAAACCTCTTTGCAAAGGCATTTTTGATTGGACAGTGGTTTTTGACCTTGAGTTATCTATGCATGTCATCCATATATACTTGTAGTCATGTATTTGTTCCCTTTAAAGATACTATTGTATTTTGATGTCATTTATAATCATGAAACCATATCAGGGAGTCTTCCTTCTGTTATCATTGTTAGATGTACATGTATATAACTGTTGCTTTCAGTCAAATTTTGTTTTTAACCTTTTTTCAGAACATATATTTTTTTTAAAACAAACCAAAATAATGCATCTTCTCATTCTAAACTTTATGACAACATTTATTCAGCTAACTGTTAGGATCCCATTTTATTGACAGGAATGTCAAAATAGATTTGTATAAATTCTATCAATATTTTTTAACTTGAGACGTACCATGAAACTTGCCATACAGAAGTATTTAAAAAAAAAAAACTCTTTAGAGTGAAGAATCATTGTATAGCATCAGATACAGTGTAAGAATATTTACTGATTTTAGACAGTATGTAGGATAACTTAGAAAACCTTTGCATGTGATTTGCAAAAAAAATATGAATATCATAATAGCATTTCAACAAGTAGGGTGTTGAGGACAAATGAAACTTGCATTAATTACAAACAAAATAATTAGCAAGCAGCCACTGGTCAAGAATTAAAAAAAATTACTTCATTCTACAAAGAAGAGTGATTTGTGTCAGATATTTCAAATTATGTGTTCATTTCAAAATAGTGTATAACATGTTCTGGTATTTATAAAGTTGCACTAAAGACACTGTATTCATACAAGTCTTATATGCATCAGACATTGGATTAAAATCCCCGTCAGATTAGTAAAGAATAAGTACAAATTAGGGAAAACTTTTTTTTTTTTTTAAATATTAAAATTAAGGAAATCAAATTTCATAGCAATTATACCAATTTAAATCTTATACATCATTGATTATTCACTGACATTATTTTAAAGACTTATAATTTTGTTCATAGAACAAAGAAATAAACAACTTTACAGAAATTAGTCAGTTGTTGCAGTTTTGTATTCATATTACATGTTCATCTAAGGAGAAGCAATAAAATTGTATTTGTAACTCTGTTGTACCTTTTAACATTATAAAGTATGGGGATTTTTTCTTTCATTGTCCTTTATGAACATCATATTATTACCTTTTTAAAAAAAGATATTTTAGAAAAGATTTATTTTGTTGTTTTGTTGTTGGTAAACAACAATAACATCAGCATGTTTTTACAACGGGATGTTTTTTTTTTTTGTTTGCTTTGTATTTTCATTCCAATCGTTTGTTTTGTTATGTTTGTTAAATTCTACTGTTAAGGTGTGCTGTATTGACAGAAAGATCAAAGTGCTATATTTTTTATTTACATATCTTATTAAAAAGAAGACAAAAAATGCATGAAGAATATGCAAGGACATATATATTTTTTTAATACCTTGTATACATTTCATTCGTGATCTTTTGTTAAAAAAATTCAATTCACAAAATTACTATTGAATTACCTTTATAATGTAAGTTTCATGTTAATTCTAAGACAGACACAAGCAAGACTTTTTATGACAGATAGCTAATTGGCTGTTAGAAAATAAATCTATTTCACACATTTGTCTATAATAAAGAAGTGGAATATTAAGGATAAACGAGGAAGTAAAATTAAAAAGCAAAGTATCACTTCATTCGAAAAGAAGTATTTCATTTGTACAATTTGTGTAACAATTTTTATGAAAATCTAGTCTTCCTAACACAATTGTTTAACTTGGCTTGGCAAAATCTGCTATATTTATTGGTTTTACCCCAAATGTTGATAAGGGTACAATAATATTTTTAATCGACCACAAAAGAATCCTTGAATTGAATGGGTTAACTGGGAACAAAGTCATATATCTACATTATGTAAGAAATATGTATAAACTGAAATATAAGTCCAATCTTTACTCAAATGATTTGGTGAAGGATTACAAAAGAATATATAATATAAGGCACCAGATTATCAAGCTATATTACATGATACCAGTAGATTCCTTTATGCTACTCTACATATTAATTATAAGTCAGTCTTATACTACAGAATTTACTATAGTATTAATTATTTACTGTATAAATACTTACTTTACTGCAAAAACTTTCATTTTAGTTTTTTGTCTGCATTTATTTCATATTTGTTTCTCCATTAGTATGATAGATTATAACTGCTTGTTGTTGCTATGGTAATTGTCCTCATGTAGTAAGTCTTCATTATGCATAATAATTAAAAACGTTTTGCAGCATTATTTTTATTCATTTCTTAAAACATTTGAAATCCTTGATGATCACATTGCAACAAGTGCACTCACATTGCATGGTACATACAGATGTTTTGAAAGAAGAGAAATCTGTATTTTAGTCACATCTTATAATTTGAGGTCCAGTTATTATTACTTTTGATTGTTAAACATTACTTTCTGCACTCCATGCCTGTCAGTATTTGGTGGAGTAGGCCAAAATACCCATAGAGAACCACACAGGAAAACTGTCAATCTTCGTCAATAAAGATCAGAGTCAAACACATTTGCCACAAGCAGAATGTATACTCGCAATCTCACAATGTATTAAAACAGGCTACAGATGACTGTTGATGAAATACTTTGAAAATTCAGCCATTTAGGTCCCAATATTGTAAATATAAGTTAGGGTTAACTTCAAATTTACATCACATTGAATTAGGTACCAGCATGACCAGGGAAACCCTTGCAAATTGTTCTG
Organism: Mytilus edulis; assembly: GCF_963676685.1. Classification (NCBI taxonomy): domain Eukaryota; kingdom Metazoa; phylum Mollusca; class Bivalvia; order Mytilida; family Mytilidae; genus Mytilus; species Mytilus edulis. The sequence continues at coordinate 31,948,184 of NC_092350.1, forward strand.
TAAACTAACTTACTATCTTATTGTTTTCAGTATAAAATCAAGTAAAAGGGATCATCACTGAAAAACAAAGAAACAAAAAGAAACAACAACAAAAATAGAAACTAAAGTTTTGTCATTTTTGTAAAGCTTCGACTTTTGTCGAAAAAGGGTGATATAGCGATTCTACATTCCGTCATCGTTGTCAGCGGTATCCACAAATATTCACTCTGTGGTTAAAGTTTTTGAAATTTTAATGACCTTCTTAAACTATCCTGGATTTCTATCAGATTAACATAGGACCCTATGGACAGTACATACAAGTGTCTTCTTTTATGAATGGAATGAAACCAAACATAGCATGGATGTTCTTTATGAGGTGCTGACAAAGTGTTGTTACTTTGAAGCCTATAAATCATCCAAGATAGCTGCCTGCAGAAACTAAGTTTAACACAGGACCCAATGGAAAAAACATACAAATGATTTCTTTTAGAGAACCACTGAATGGAATGATTGATTGAATGTTGGTTGCTTTACACCACATTAGCACAAAAAGGCTATATCCCAGCGAGAGCTATGAATGGAATGAAACCAAACATGGCATGCATGTTTCCTATGAGGTGCTGACAAAGTGTTACTTTGTAGTCAATAAATTATCTATTAAAGATGGCTGCCAGTGGGAACTTAGTTTAACAACGGACCCTATGTAAAATACATACAAAATTCTACTTCTGAAGAACCATTAAATGGAATGAAACCAGTGGCGGATCCAGAACTTTTCATAAGGGGGTGGGGGTGCTGGCTGGCCCGTTCCAGTCATGCTTCAGTGATTCCCTATATAATCCCCCCTTGATCCGCCTATAGAAACCAACCAAGATGGCTCTTGCAAGGAGACTTGGTTTAACAAGAAATATATGTCTTCTTCTGGAAAACGGGTAATATATACAAATATATTCTTCTGGAAAACGGCTTTTTGAATTGAAACCAAACATGGTATGAATGTTTCGTTTATAAGGCTGACCAATTGCAGGTGTTGTTACTTTGTAGCTGATTTGTCCTCTAAGATGGCTGCCAGCAGGGGGAGAAGTTTAAACATAGGACCCTATGGGAAATACATACAGATGTTTTCTTTTAAAGAATCACTGAATAGAATAAAACCAGAAAAGAAGAGCTACACAAAAGTCAGCATAAGCAAAATCGTCAATTGACATCTTGATGGTTATTGTCCATATAAAGTCACATTCTATAATTTCAACGAATTCGTTGGTAATTTCTATAAACTTTTAAACAGTCTTGTGCTTTAAATTCAATTACAGCGCCAATATTAAACCGAATTTGGACTAAATCATTATTTAAGATGGTTTTAATCTATTTTTACATGATTTCGAAAACCGAAGTAGAATCGAGTGAGCGACACAGACTATTTTGCTCCATTATCCAGAAGAAAGATTTAGGGATGAGTCAATAAGATAAGATAAGATAAGATAAGAAAACTTTATTTTGATTCGGCATGAGTACAAATAAGCAACACAAGCTCTAAGGAGCTTTTGACCGAATATAAAAACATATAAATAACATAAAAACAGTGCATTTTGACATATAAAACAACCTGTAATACAAAGTTGAATCTCACATACATAGCATGCAATAAAAATAATCAACAAATTTAGAATGAAGTAAAAACATGCTTGACCAGAGCAACCAAAAGCAGCATAAATAATAAAACAGTTTAAGAATTATCTGCAAGCAGAACAGTGACATTCCAAACCGTTCCAGGACTGAACAAGACTTTTAAAATGTGAAAAACTGTTTTCAGTCCTGAAATGGTTTGGAAGACTGTTCCATAAAGTAGCAGCAGCAAATTTGAACGATTTTTTACCGTAACGGGTTGACTTTACCTGTGGAATTTCAAGAATATTTACATACCTGAAAGAATATTTAGATTTTTTGACATTCACCAAATTTTGTAAGCACACAGGAGCGATGTTGTTTATAATTTTAAAAGTTTCTAGAGCCATTTTTCTTATCCGTCTGATCTGCAAGGAAGGCACCTTAGCTTTAAGTAAGAGGTCCTCGTAGGAGCTGGTAAAATCCTCATAAACAAAACGGAGTGCTCTTTCCTGCACCTTTTCTAGTTTTTTGGAATTTTTCTCAGTGCAAAAATGCCATGCCAAAGGGCAAAAATTAAAATTACTAAGAATAAAAGTATGAAATATAGTAAGTTTACTAAGTCTATCCAAAAATGAGCCTAAACGTTTTAAAACATTTAATTGCTGTGATGCCTTCCTACAGATTGAGCTGACATGAACATCAAAATTTAGCTGGTAGTCTATTTCAATGCCTAATAATTTTACTGTTTTTTCACATGTGAGGTTCGAATTTTGAATATGTATAGATGGATTCTTTTCAAAGGTCTTTTTGCCAACAGCCAAAACTTGAAATTTGTCAGGATTTGCTTGCATTTTATTCATCCTGAACCACTCAATAAGTATTTTTGAATCAGATTCCAAAGTTGAAATTAATAAATCGAAATCTGGCGTACAAAAAGATAAAGTATTGTCATCTGCATAGTTATATAAACTACCATTTTTAACAAAAAGAAAAATATCATTTATAAATATATTAAACAACAATGGCCCTAGTATCGAACCCTGTGGTACGCCTTTATGGATGTCAGCCCAACCACTCAGAACATTGTTGACTTTAATTTGCTGTTTTCGATTAGATAAATAGGACTTTAAAAGAGCAACTGCATTGGGGGTTAAACCATATGCTGATAATTTATCTAGCATAATATTGTGAGGCAGGCAGTCAAAAGCCTTAGAAAGATCCATTAATACTGCTGCAATGTACTTGTTTTTATCAAGAGCTTCTCGCCAGTCTTCTAACACTCTGAGAAGTGTGGTCTGACATCCATGTCCACGTCTAAATGCACACAAAAATGGATTAAATATTTTATCAAAATAATCAGTTAATTGAATTTCATATATTTTTTCAAAGATTTTAGAAAATATGGGTAAGACACTAACTGGTCTATAATTTGTTTTTAATAATGGGTCACTTTTTTTATGAAGGAGGGTCACTTGGGCTTCTTTAAGTTTATCGGGGAAACAATTATTATCAATTGACAAATTTACAAGAGTTGTCAGCTGTGGTGCAATATAAGATTTACAATTTTTCACTATTTTTGCTGGAATACCATCAGCTCCTGTAGCCTTCTTTATGTTTATTTTATTCAAAATTTTTTCAACATTTTCATTTGATACTTTTTTAAATTCAAAATCAGAATTATGTTTTCTGTTATCCAAAATTTCTTTTATACTAGGATGATTTGAGGGGTCATATACAACATCTGCTCCAATTTTGTCTGCTACTGTGGAGAAAAAATTATTAAAAACATTTGAAACTTCATTTGAACAATTTACAATTTTGTCATTTTCACATAATAAAATTTTTTGCTCTCCACAGTTCCCCTTTTTTGAGAAAAATGGTTTGACTGTTTTCCAAAAATCGCAAGATTTTGACCCACCGGAGCAACGTTCTAAAAAGTATACTTTTATTGATTTTCTCTTTATCTTTGTTACCAAATTTCTTTGTTTTCTAAATTTCTCCCAATTTTTGTCACTCCGGTTTTTAGTATATTGTGAATAAAGCATTTGTTTTCTATATATGGCCCCTCTCAGTTCTTTATTCATACATGGAAGTAGTTTATTTCTTTGACCCCTAGATTTTACAGGTGCATGTTTATTTAATATGTTTTTAAAATCTTCTTCATAATCATCATATATTCTATTTAAATCTTTTTCATTACAATTTTCTGAAATCTTTATTTTCTGTAAATCATTTGTAAATTCATCAATATCAAAAGTTTTTTAACTTCTATATGTTACATCCCTGCGTTTTTGTGCAGGTAAATTTCCTTTCACAACTGTTGAAATAATATTATGACAGTCACTAACACCATTTGGACTATTTATTGTTTTAAAACACAAATTCTTTTTATTTGTAATAATAACATCTACAAGGGATGGATTACATCCCTTTTTAAAACATGTTGGGCCTTTAACCAGTTGGGACAAGTTGAAAATATCACATATATCATGGAATAATATTCAGAATGTGATTGTAACAATTCAGATATGTTATGTATTGATCTAAATTATATACTTCAGGGGTAAATGAGTTGAGATCTCTTACCGATAACGAATTGTTTGATCTTTACTTTTCCAGGAAGAGTTTTAAAGTGTGGTTTGTCTTTTTCCTTTTGAAATAGTATTTCCTGTCATTTTGATTTATGATATGGGTTTCGCTCTTGGCATTTTCTTTCAGCTTATGTTGAGCTTTGTGTTGCTTTTTCTTTTTTTTTTTCCGTGTTTTGTTTTGTTGGACTTGTTTTTTGTGTGTGCAGATACAGAATACTTACTTTGTGCATTGTATGACCATTGTGCTTGTTATAGAAAATAAAGTGTAGTTGAAACATCAACTGTTTTAAAATGGAATAAACAAGAATGTGTGCATAGTTAACGGAAGCCCAATTCGCAGTATCATTTTTTATGTTCACTGAAACGTGAATTCGGGGTCAAAACTCGAATTTGGCAATGAAATTAGAAATATCATATCATTAGAAACATGTGTATTAACTATTAAGCTTCAAGTTGGATAGACTTAAATTTCATCAAAAACAACCTTCACCAAAAAATTTAACCTGAATCGGGACAGACGGACGAACGGACGCGCAAACCGAAAAACAGAGTGCCCATTATTGGGTATAGAAATCAGAACTAGTGAGAAAGTTGACTTTAGATAGATTTGGCTGTTATTTTTAGGTTCCTTTTTGTCATATACTAGGACCTTTCACGTGTTTCATTACTTTTTCGTCATTGGCTTCCAGATATTTGGTTTGAGCGTTCCGAGCGTTCCTGATGAAGGTTAATCAAAACAAGCGCTTCTGGTGCATACATTTTTTTAAAAGTGGGTTTTTGTGTACACACAATTAACGAGGGTCGTAGTTGCCATACACGATCTACTCAGCACATCTCCTTATTTTATTTACACTGTTGTTTTTGGTATAATAGTAACGTAAATTTCTTTCAACGTTCCATTTAGTCTGCATACGAGGGACGTTTTGGGGAATATTATACATGTAGACCCTTGCAATAACAAAGTACACCAACCATGCCTTAAGCTTTATTGCCGTTTTAGAAGGGTTTTTTTCAGGGTATATTTTTCAAATATATTTTTATCTGTCAACATTGTTACAGTACAAAATGCAATATGTTAGTCGGAACTCGGGCATACACGTATATATATATATGCAAAACACGTACGATCCGGCCTAACCTCCGGAGATCCCCTGTATATCTTACCCAATCAAACTCACCTGTGTTATCTCATTATTCGAGTTGACGGAATGACACACTACTAGTACACAAACATATGACAATGATTTGTTTATAATAGAAGCTACAATAAAAGGTAAGGAACACCATGGCTAGTTGTTGCACTTTGATATCTTAGGTGACAATTACAAACGTGTTAATTTCATTTCTTTGAAAACCAGGATTTGAAATTATTAATTCTTTGTTCCATCTATTGACCTTTACTTTAGTCTTTCTCAATATTTAATTCGAAATTTAAATAAAAATTAAATTAAATAAAAGTTCCATATGTCACCAAATAGAAGTTATTTCATTATATCAATTCTAAATGGAAGACATATTCTGGAATATTATTTGCAATGGAACAAATATTACAATTTTACAGTAATTGTTATTAACAGAATATTTGTTCCAACAGAAACAGACAACATGACATTATCTTTAACAGTAAAAGGGTAAAATTCGTTATATTTTGAATGACTTTTCTAAAATAGGGGTCCCATTATTTTTAACAATAAAGAAGATCCATAAGTCCAGGAATATGTATTTCATAATTCTTGGACATGTTTTGACCATGTAATACCAGATATATGTATAGTTCTTTGGGAAGTATGTCTTCAAATAATATAAATTTGTGCTCATTTGTACTAAAATTTGTTTTTTACAAAAACAACAAAAGTGGTATCACTTGAAATGTACCCCTCATAAAAGGAATAGGTATTACATTGAGGGGTTGTTCCCAACCCGAATAGTGAAGAGACAAAACTTGAACATGTTTCAAAGGGAGATACTTTTTTTTATTAGAACGAACTCTATTAGCCCAAACAGCAGATATTTGGCCTTTTTTTACTTCATTGATCTGCATTTTGTTCAATCCATTAGTCGTTTTTACATGTACTGTAACGGGAAACAAATTTTGAACATCTTTTTGTAAGAATATATTTTGCCTTCATCCGTTACACCTGTTTTCTAGTAAACATATCGTCTCAAATAACCATGAAATATTTGCCACTGAATGGTAAGCAATCTACAATAAATTCATTCAAAATCACTACTTATGGTTCTGATTGGTTGTGCTTCTTGTACTTTGTACATGGGAATGCACGAATCAGCAGATTTAGAATTTATGAGGCAATTTCCCATAATGTTACGTTTGAATACGTTGTTGAACTTACAACCAAAGTTAATGAGACTACTATGGAAGACCTTTTTAAAACAACTCTTCGCGATTGCTTATTGCAAGACAACATGTATGCCCACATTCAAAAGAGGGACGAAAGATACCAGAAGGACAGTCAAACTCATAAATCGAAAATAAACTGACAACGTCTGGCTAAAAAGGAAATAAGACAAACAGCCAAAAAATAGAACACATGACACAACATAGAAAACTAAAGAATATGCAACACGAACCCTACCAAAAACTATTGGTGATCTCAGGTGCTCCGTAAGGGTAAGCAGATCCTGCTCCACATGTGGTACCCGTCAACATACATTCAATCACCAGTGTCAGTTATTATTTTGCACTTTATAACGGTCAAACCGGTTCCAATACGGTGCAGGGTCTACATTTTAATGATGGTATTAATAATTATTTTTCTTTTCTTCTAAATATGTATGTACTATTTACAACTGGACATAAAGGAAGCAACAATGAATAAACCTATAAAGTTTTAATTTTAAAACAAAGTTCCATGTAGCCTTTATAGCGGCTACTGGAATCTTATTAATGATAATAAGTCCATAAACTTTTGAAACAACCTTTTAAACGAACCATAAGTGATAACAACTGGCCAAAACTATTAGCAGACCTACAAATATGATTTGCAGAAGGTTGGCATGTGAAAGAAGGAAATTAAAACCAGAAAATATCTAGACAAATATAGATTGTTAACACCATGCTTTTTTCTTCTGAAATGGTTGATATGCATTCGCACGGAAGCTGATACCAAAATTGTAAACAATGTATTTAATGACATCACAGAATTGTCATATATTTTTTTAGACTAGCCATGGTTAACCAACCATTACTAGATGTACTTGCTCAGCTAAGCAATACTACATCAACTGAGGTGTCTTTAGCTCTCAGCGTGGAGTCCAGAAAGGGCATTCAAATCATCAGCATCATCTTCATGATCTGTAAGTAATTAATCTGGGATTCATATAAAAAGAAGATGTGGTATGATTGCCAATGAGACAACTCTCCACAACAGACCAAATGACACAGAAATTAACAACAATAGGTCATCGTACGGTCGTCAACAATGAGCAACCTCATACCGCATAGTCCGCTATGAAAGGCCCCGAAATCACAAATGTAAAACAATTCAAACGAGAAAACTAATTTATGTAAAAAAAATAAATTAACATATGTAGCACAGCATTAACTAACAACCACTGAATTACAGTCTCCTGACTTGGGAAAGACACATACATACAGAATGTGGCGGAGTTAAACATGTTTGTAACTCAATTATAAGTTTGAAAATGTTGTGATTTAAAAAAGTTACTTCGTTGCTTCGATTCTGGCTTGGACTTTAAAGTTAGTCTTCTGACTTTTTTCTTGTATATGTATATATATATGATGATTTCTTTGAATTTCAAATCTTAAGAAGAGATGAATTGTTATCGAATAAATGCTTTGACCAATTTGCACATTTGGTATTATCTATTTTAAGTGTCCTCTTCAGAATAATTACAGCACCCACTATCCAATATTGATATTACACCAAGAAAATTTGACATCCAAGAGATTACGCGAGTACTCGTTCAAATCGACCTTCCATAGATAATCATAAGAATTTTTTTTTTTCATCTACTAGAAAAGAACGATTTATTAATTTGTTTTAATGGATTCTTTGCTTATTTTTTTATTCATCTTTCGGATGTCTCTATTCGAAAAACGATAACAAAACTATATGAAAAGAGACGGTATTGCTACTTAAAGAACTCATTATCGCTCCATTATCATAGACTAATGCTAAAAATTCCCCATTCAGATTAATTAGTACGTAATGAACTCGTCTGGTATATATTGTGACCAACATTTCGAAAATAACATTATGAAAAGATCCAGCTCGAACACATATAATTCTTATCAATCAATATCATGTCAAGGTCTTATTAAGTTTGTGTTGCTCACTCTTTTGTTATGTTGTGTTTTGTTCGTCTGTTCGTCTGTTTCTGTTTTTAGCCACGGCGTTGTCATATTAGCGGATTATGAGTTTGAATGTCGCTTTGGTATCTTTCGCCACTTTTTTTTTAAAGATCCATGTTTTCACTGATACTAAATATCTAATACTATTTTTTACAATAAAAGATGAATAAGAATCTAGTTTGTTGCATTTTGAATCTGCAGACGATGTCCCAAATCTACATTTTTATCATTGCTAATTTTGAAATAATGCAATTGTTTGCCGCTTTGCCAATATTGCAACTGCAGTTACATGCATTTATATCAGATGATAGTTCAATGTCTGGACTTTATTTCAATAAATTTACTTATTTACCTTATAAAATGCTAGTGATAGACATACGGCATACAGACAAACTTTATTTTACAGTTGTCATGTACATTGAGAACTGTAAGGTATTTTTTAGAGCCGTACACAATTCAAATCCTGGTAAAGGCTATGCTGGATTTATTGATATGTTTCCTATTTCAGTGTCACAAGGTGGGTTTGGATTGCTTTACTCTGGTTTATCCCGAGCCAGAAATGCATTGACACCATACATTGCTGTTTTTATCAACATGTGTAAGTTTTACCCTTCATCATTATAATGCTATTTTCGAGTTTTGAATTCAAGGGTTACAAAATGACCTTATTCTCCTTTCAAAATGAAAACATTCCCTGCGTCAAGAAGGGCAGCATTGAAGGGGGTAAAATCATAGAATGAGAGAAATATATACAATAAAGCAACCACAAGCACAATGTAATATTTGTTTTTTTACATTGCCTGCGTCTCAGAAGGCCGGCATTGAAGGGGGTAAAATCATAAAATATAGAAATATACAATAAAGCAACCAAAGAATAATGCTATATTTTTATTTGACAAATTTTGGATTTGTATACGAATGCTCTTAGAGATACGATAACTCATTTTAATAGTAAAACGTAATTGACTTCAAAGACTTTATTCTTTGATTGCTAGTAAATAAAATGACAGCTATCTCATTAAAAAAAAAGAATAAACACGTTTGTATTACAATTAACCTTGCATTTCTGTTTTTCAAAGTCATAGTTTTGTTTTGTGTATGGGGTGTCGGTTACACCTTTGCATGGATGTCAGGCAATAAGTTCATTGGCCATCGGAGGAAATGGTTTGGATCAGAAATGGTTTCCACAGATTACATTCCTTGGGCACTGCATGCCTGTTATACGATGTTTGTTGTTAATATAGCATGCGGAGGAATCATAGAGCGAGGAAGACCAATTACCTACTTTGTATTATCACTGTTTCTTGCCTGTACGTGTAAAGATATATAAGAGTATTAATTATGTTTTAAAAAAATATGATGTTTGAATAACAGAATCTAAATTTACCAATTTTGTTTTTGATTAACTAACATTAGCTATTTTCATGACTTAGAGCTGGAAAGCAAATGAAATATATTTAGATATGAAAACATTAATAAAGCAGTTTCACGGAAGTATTTTAGTATCAATATAAAACTTCCATGACACTTTGAATATGAATTTCTACGTCACATCTATTGGCATACGTCACCAAAAATATAGAAATCGAACAAAACAACTACTGCGAATTCAGCTTTTCACCAGAAATATAGAATCTCAGTTTAAAAACCAAAAAAATAAAAAACATACGAACATTTCTTGGTGCATTAGGAATGATAATGAAACATAATTTTGAATTTCATTCATTGCAATTCTATGAACTTTTGATTAATTATTATGGGCACGTTATTATTTCCAATAATTATTGTATAACATGATTTGTTAACTCTATTTAAGTGCCAAGTGATAAAATAAAAGAGGGTCTAGTTGGGGGTATACATAACATATAATAATGGCAAAAAGTGCAGAATAAAATAGTTGAGAAAAATAGGTTATAAAAAAGAATAGAGAATATTGGAATGCTAAAATACAGATAATACAGAATAAGTGGGGAAATATAAAGAATACAGCTACTTGACATAAATTAAAGAGTGAAAAAATGAAGGACTCCCATCCATACCCCCATAAAGCATATTTACAATCTATTACGATTTTAATTCCACGTCTTGGCTTTGTGAAATTGTTGCCAATGAGTCATTTGAAAGGGGAAAGTTGGTTATTTTTGTATTGCTACAAAAATGTCCAAATTACGTTTCATACGATTCCTACAAAAAACTCTTCTATATTTATAAGAATTTGACGTAAGTTTGAATGAAAACATGTAATAATCAGTAAATTATCTGCTGTTAAGTCACAAGAGGGCATTAGTTAGTAGAGATTAAACAAACTATGATTTGTTTTGATTAATAATTAATGAAAGTGAAATTTTTAGAAGCTTTTAAAAAACAGTTAGGTCAAATTTGTCAAAATAAGATAAGAACTATTGCTGATAAATTATTCACTTGCAAGTGAATAACTCGACTTCATTGAATCCATATTCATGTGAGCTTCAATTCAACCCTTAAGCTTTAGAAGTGTTACGCATGAATAAGGCATGTCCAGTTATTAAAAATAAAAAAAAGGTGTAACATTGAAAGTGAAACAAGGGTTAACCATTTGATTGGCTGATTTGATCCACAAAAACTCTTTCTTATAAGGTAAAAACTCCGATTAACATTTATTTCTAACCTATAATGTGTAATTAAACACCAAGAAAAATTCTCATGAATGTGCTATCTATTTATTTCTACATTTATGTTTGTATTGGGTAATATGACCGTCGGCAGTCTTCGGAGGTCAAATCGATTGTTAATTATATGACGTATAGACCAAAATACACACGAAATTTTCCATCCATTGAAAACTTTTCATAATTTGCATACACGGTTTAGTATGTTATAAATTAAAGATGAGACGGTGAAGATGAATTTGACAGCTAGTGCGTCTTTAAAAGATGTTTTAGCTTTGAACCGCGTATGTAAGATTTCATGACTTAGAGCGTATGTATAGAAAACAACATCTTAGAAGAGATATGGTTCAACTACTTAAAAATTTGACATTTTGTTGAGGAATTCAAAAATTACTTATAATTTACTATCGTGCCTTTCAAATTACCAATTACAAAAACACTACTTCCTTAATAAGTGTACGTAACCCTTTCTGTAACCATGAAGTAGAATACATATCTTTGATGATTGTTAATATGCTTTATTTTATCACTGTACTTCGATACTTTTTCCTGTTTAAAAATCTTTATATGCATAAAAATTTGACGTAAGTTTTGAATAAAACATTTAATACTCAGTACATAACCTGTATTGGATACGTTTTGATGGAAATAAATAATACTATAATACGTATCATACAAATGTTTATTTTTGTTTAGTTTTCATTCATCCAGTCGTTGTTCATTGGGCTTGGGACGAGGAAGGATGGTTACAAACAGTTCATTTACGAGACAAAGCAGATGTTGTTTTCAAGGTCAGACTAACATTTCGTAGTAGGCAGATCTGATAAAAGATTTTTCGATGTCATTCATATATATGAGAAATTAACACAGCAGAGGAACAATAAATGAAAGACATAAAAAAATGAGAAAAAAATAGAAATATACGCCTATAAATGTTTAGAAAAGTAAAAATTAAAATCCAATGTGAATTTCTACCAGTTGAATAACCCAAAGGAACATATATATCTGTTAGCTATCGTACAATATCGTCACATCATATTAAGATAACGATTATCATAGATAATATGGTTTCGTTATCACTATGCCATGTTTATTATTTCCATTAATTTCCATCTTTTATGTTATTGTAGCATGATATTTTTTGTGTTGTGTTTGTGTGTGTGTGTTTATATTGGCAGTGTTGCCTTCCATCGATCAAATATTATGTCCTCGTGAAAATCTACCGTGCCCGAGGTTAAATAGATAATTTGTCTTTTTATCTATTTTTAATTATAAGCTACAGTTCAACACGAGTTGACGGATAAGATAAGATAAGATAAGATAAGATAAGAATTTTATTAATCTAATCAAGAACCCATGAAGGGCATCATTTTACAACACAATATGATTGTAAAAAGCAAAACAGAAAACTAATACCAACTATAACGTTATGGACAGAATCAGAGCCTAACACAATATGTGTTTTATATAACTATTATATTAAATCTTATAACAATAAAATATTATATTAGTTAAAGCAGCCAAACCATATACACTTATTTTTCATGAAAGATGTAAACAAACTGACAGTTTTTGAAATGTAGACAACAGTTTTCTATGCTGTTGTACCAACCAACATGACTATAATGTAATTTTAATGGTATTAAAGTTCATGGTCCAAATTGAAATAAATACCATTATGAGCTAATGATTTTGCCAGATAGTCAGCAGAAGTGTTATTGGTTACCCTGGCTATAAAAAAAATTCTTTATAATTATAACTCATTATCATTATACTTTTGTAAATGAATATTATTCAATTGAAAAGGACCAACAGAACAACGAAAAAGAAAATAAAACAGATTTTATTACGAAAAAACTAAATTGTTACAGGATATAGGTGGTAGCTGTGTTATACATGTAGCTGGTGGAATATCTGGTTTTGTTGGCGCCTTACTCTGTAGACCACGACAAGAAAGGACCAGAAAAGTGTCTGCCTTTAAAATTTTGCATTCGCATTCAGCTCCGGTATGAAATTATTAAAAAACTGTATAGGTACTCCAAAATTCCCTAGCTTTTTTTCTAAATTACTATACATATAAGATTTAAATGTTTAGTTTGTTTGTACTGAAATTTTAAACACTACTTTCGCATACCCGTAAAAGTTCATCCTGATTTTTTTAATCCTAAATCCTTGACAATGGACAATCTTAACTTTATTTCGGTCAGTGTTATTGGTTCATGTATGAAGTGCAGTTTTATTATTTTTAAAGTTAATTTCACGTGACAATCAGACACGTTTTTTTTACCAAATTGATGACAAGCACATAACTTAGTAAATATTATGTCAATGTACCTATCTAAAGGAAATAATGTAGAAGTAATAACTATTCCCATCTTTTTGATATATTGTAGATGACAGGCTTTGGTGGTATAGTTATATACTGTGGTTTGATAACATTACAGCTAACCAGAGTCATTGCAACCAATAGTCAGGCCAATTCAGACTTGTTAGCTATTGTTATCATCAATAATTTTCTCGCTAGCTTAGGATCTTCATTCGTGGTTTTGCTGCTGGCTTGGGCTTTAAATAACCTTAACAAAAGTTCGGTAGGTACAACTGCCATTCCACAGATTATTTTATACTCATTAGGTTAACTGTATAACACGAACATATACATTGTACTATATTATTAGTTACATGGTGTGTTAGTGACCTAATACGATATATTTAAAGCTTAAAAGTTGCTATTGTTGGCATTTGTTTTCTGTATAGACAAATGGAAGTAGGATCTTAATACTAAGTATTGAAGTCTTGATCATTTTGAAAGGCCGCTAGTCAAAATACCACATGTGAAGATAGTCGCTAAGATAAATTATCTTACCAACTTTATTTAATGATTGCCGAACAGTAAGAAAAGTCCACTAGACATGAAAGCACATGTCATAATCAGTGAAAAATTCACTATACACCGACACTACACATTGGGGGCTTTGTTGTATTCACGTTCAACATATATTTCCTTCCTACTTTTATCCCATAAAGAAAAAAAATCGTATTTAGTGAGCTGTTTGACAGAGGTGTTTGTAACATCTGATCTGTCAACTATCTACATCCAGTTTCCCAATACTTTGAATGTTTGCACTGCGAATCAACTTATTAAGTTCTTTGTTTTCAATCATTAAGGCATATCTTCCTTTATTTAATATATTTCATGTACACCATCACTTTATTGTAGAAAAAGTTTAAAAGTTATTCCCTGTACTTCAATAATAATATACAGGAAAATCCAAGTCCATATTGAAGCTTTTATCACAGAATTTTTGTTTTCGTTAAAGAATGAAATTTTTATCCTCCCAATTCCTTTTATTCATTTCCCACATTCAGTATAACAATGCCGGCCATGATATAACCGGGTACATTGGCACCATAAACTAAGAACAACTTAAGAGATATATCGTGTTCCCAATGGTATCAGATGGAAACAAGAACTTTAGGTTTACGATGGATGAAGTTTTGGACTATGAAAAAGGCTAGATTAACCTACACTAGACAGTTGATATAAATAGACCAAAGCTATGGTCCTACATTTATAAGCACATTCAAAGTCTACGATGAACTATGCGCAAACATCCAAATAAGTTTGAGGCTGTAGATTCAAAACCAAATAACTTGAGATAAAAACAACTCTCATAATTCTACTTATGCGCCTTCATCATACACACTAGTGATTGTTGGAAAATTACAAATCCCTCCTCTCATAAAAAAGGACGATGACAATCTACCTTCATTTTATTAGATACCAAAACTTCACAAAAATCCGTTAATGAACGATATGTTAAGACTAATTCATATTTTCAATTAAGCATCTATCGCAAAATTGTCAATAATTTTCTTTCTACGATTAAAAATCGTCTTCATCATATTATTTTTAGTAAACTATCAGATGTTCATGCAGGTTTTAATAATCTACACATTGTTCACACATTGTTGTCAATATGATAGATTTTTTTTTGCGACTGTCATATACGTGAGAGGTTAAGCTAGCTTTAAAGCCATTTATCCATGTAAGGAAAAAGACAGTTGTTTTCTATTTTTGAGCGTTTGATTTAGCCATTTTTGAAAGGATTTTACGTTTTGAATGTCCATTGGAGTTCGGTATTTTTGTTATTTTACTATTTGTCTCAAAATCTTCAATCCCAATCATAAGAATTTTGGAAAGAAATGGAAATATTTTACACCCTTCACTAACATGTCTCATGCTCAATAGAAATATCGATTACATATCTCTATTAAGTGCCAGTCTTCTTAAGAATCAGGCAATTTAGGCAAAAATTAAAACATGGTTAGAAAAAACCCACCAAGCTAACCATGTTATTTAATATGAGTTAAAAAGTATTAGTCTTTCGTTTGTGTGTGTCTGGTAATATCAAATAACTTGGTTAACAAATTGGTTGAAATGATAGCAAATTACAGAGTTATCTCCCCTTATTCCTTAATTTCTAGTGCATTTCAACCAAATTGTATCTTCTATTACCAGAACAGAAAATGGAAATGAAAGTTATTTTTGTGCATAACTACATATTATGAACTAAAATCAATGTCAACTTTGGTGGTTTTTTTTGGTCATGTTTACACCACTGCCTGATTCTTAGGCAGACTGGCACTTAAGCATGTTTTATTTCTACAAAATTGGGTATCGCAGATACAAATGTTTTGATTTAGAACACGATAAATTTTAATTTGTTAAGAACAAAGTTAATTCCAATTCCAACATCAAATACGCCAAAGACCATATTATAAAAATGCAGGAATTTTTGATCGACCCATAAACAGTTAATATTCCAATGGGTACTTAATGTGAAACCTAATGCGGAATTGTTTTGGTTTTCATATAAACTTTCTCAGACAAAAAGTGGAAACAAATTAACATTTTGCACATGTCTTTAATTTCACGATTTTATCTATTCATGATGAGCTTTAAAACTTTGTATTCAATAATTCTGATATTTCCATACATATTTAATTATCTACAAATACGGCGCCGGATTTGCAAATGAGTGTTTTGCAAATATAAGCGTTCAGTGGTATGTCCTGTCACTCAATAATTCCCATTTCAGTAGGAGCTTGCATCTGTCACATTCCAGTAAACGTTAAGGATACTTCAGAAACTTGAAGATCTACTTCATATCAAGATATCTCTCAAAAAATAGACACATTTGAACAACTTCAATTTTGGATCTATGATTGAGTTTTGTTATTGTCAACTTTCCATTTCTGAGTAAAACATACCATCTGCCTCTTCATATGGAATTTTCGTATCTCAATTGATACGCTGCACATGTTTGTGTGTTCACATAATAATGACTTCATTAACAGGTGTGTACTAACATAAAATCTCCCCTAACAAGTTTTATTTAGATTAACGACACAATCATACACAAGTTCACGGACATCATCATCGAATTGGTTTACATATACATGTACAACATGTCTGTTACCTCAACTCAATAAAAGACGGGGTTATCTGGTCCTAGATCTTAAAACACCTGAATGGTTGTCTGATATTTAGATTTACCAATTGTGTTTTATTTCCTATTGTATTAAATAAGTGAATTTGCATGGAGGATGGTGCATTTAAAACTGGAGACACTCACCTCCTCAATGCACCCGGTCTCGCTTTTTTTGTGGAAATTACGCGGCTTTCTAATTTTTTATCTATAAAAAAATCAGTTGTCTGATATTTAGATTTACCAATTGTGTTTTATTTCCTATTGTATTGAATAAGTGAATTTGCATGGAGGATGGTGCATTTAAAACTGGAGACACTCACTTCCTCAATGCACCCGGTCTCGCTTTTTTGTTGAAATTGCGCGGCTTCCTTATATTTTATCTATACAAAAATCAGATCGAATTAAGTGTATCAGTAGTGTAAAAAGTAAAATCACAAAAATACTGAACTCCGAGGAAAATTCAATCGGAAAGTCCCTCATCACATGGCAAAACCAAATGACAAAACACATCAAACGAATGGACAACAACTGCCATATTCCTGACTTGGTACAGGCGTTTTCAAATGTAGAAAATGGTGGATTGAACCTGGTTTTATAATGCAAATGTACAATTTACAAATTTATAATATGATACAAATAAGGTAAAAATAAGAATCAAGGAAAAAAACACACCCGAATGAGAGTCGACATGGTAAGTGGATTAATGAGTTTTAAACATCGGAATAAAACAAATCACTCAAGCAGACAATATGCTAGTTGTCAAAAAATATTTAGAAATAGTAAAATATGTTTATTGTAATCATTAGTATTTTTTTATATTAACATCTAGCATTTTAATGATAGTAAGGATAAACAAATATGTATTTTCAAGAAATACTGTCGAGTTTGGGAACGTGAAGGTTTTTCTAATGTCATAAAAATAAAGCCTTCATTTTTAACCTATTTCCAGTCGAAAAGTAAATTCCACTGGCCAATGATACAAGCTGTCGTCAATGCTGCATTAGTTGGTTCTGTGAGTAGATTATAGTGTCGTTGTTGTTCAGTACTGGTGTAAAAAGTCGACCTCTGATTGTTTACTTGAAGTGTTTAAACAATTTACTTATAGCCAATACAACCATGGCATTATTATAATAATTTGTAATTCAAGTTATTGATAACACACGAGTGAAACATTAACCTGTTTGTTTTTAAGTTTCATGATATGAAATATAGTTGTTTTGAATAAAATATCTTGTTTTCTCACTCGAATTTTTATAGCATATAAAGATCAAATTTCTATGTAAATATGACAGTCTATAATAACAGACTGTTTGAAGGCAACTGCTTCAAGACCCGTTTTGTACAAAGGATAAGACAACATACATAATTGATTCGAAGGTTACATATATTGTTTATTAAAAGTTACAATGGACAAATCTCATATTATTAAATAGAAAGTCTTTTTTAGAGTCGTGCTATTCACAACGAGTATTGCCTTAACTGACTGTAATATATTTCAGTATGAAACTAATCTAAATTGAAATTGATGACAGAAATTACAAGAATGTAGAAATTCCCGTATGACTGAAATAAGTAAAAAAATCGTGAAAAGAAAAAAATCATTCCTTCTTTAGATGGTTGCTCTATTATCTTCAAAACAATTCAACTGTTTTGAGGATTTTCCCTCAAATAAACAAAATTTGTTTCAGTATAAAAAATGTTATTGCTATATTTTAAAGGAAGTCTTTTTTCTGACTCGTTGTTTTAGGTGTCGGTTGCCGCTGGTTGTGATAGTTACTACCCTTATATATCATTCGTTGTTGGTTTGATAGGAGGTCTTGTCTATATGTTCTACAGCTTTGTGGTATACCTTTGTATGGTTGACGATCCAGCAGAGACATTCGCAGGTATTAGTTAATAATTTACTATAAATAAACGTCGAAAGGTGTTTTTAAAAAGCATACAAATGTTGAACTGATATACTGGGAATTTAGTTAGATCTAGAAAAACGTAATTTTATCAATTGTCGTTTTTGAAATAGGAATTCATGCATTGTTTTGTTATAAATTAGAGCATTAGTTTTCACAATTCAATTCTCATGTCGGTACCTTTTACAGCCGACCAAACGGTATGTTTTTTTCTCATAGTTGAATATCGTATGGTTGCCTATACTTGCTTACAATTTCACTCATGCAAAGCTCTGATTCTTTGCCCGGCTTTGGCTATACGTTTTTTTTTCCTATTTGGTTTATAGCTCTTCATCTTAAGCTCACCAGGGCCCGTCTGTCGTCGTCGTCTGTTGTCGTAAACTATTTCAAAAATCTTCTCCTCTGAAACTACTGGGCCTAATACCTTCAAACTTTTACTTAATGTTCCTTAGGGTATCTAGTTTATACTATGTATCCGAAGTTTTGATCCATTTACAAACATGGCCACTATGGCTAAAAATAGAACATAGGGATCAAATGCAATTTTTGGCTTATATCTAAAAAAAACCTAAAGCTTTTAGAGCAAATCTGACATGAGGTAAAATTGTTCAATTGGTCAATATCTATCAGCCCTGAAATTTTCAGAATAATCGAACAACCCATTGTTGGGTTGCTGCCACTAAATTGGTAGTTTTAAGGAAATTTTGCAGCTTTTTGTTATTATCTTGAATATCATTATAGATAGATATAAACTGTAAACAGCAATAATGTTCAGCAAGCGATTCAGACTCTTAAGAGCCCCTTGTTTTAATACGCTTTGCATTTTCAAATATATTGGTCTCGAGCATCACTGAAAATACATTCAAAGTCGAAATGCGCATATGGTACAGAAAAATTGGTACCGTTTATGCTATCATTTGAACTTTGGTGGATATTTTTCTCATTGGCAAAACAAACACCAATCCCCCTCATTTTTACAGGAAATCGAAACAGAAGAAAAGTTGAATAATATATTTCGCTTGTATAAAAATGATGGCCCAATTTATCAACTGTATAAATATATTGAATAAAGAAAGTCTAAAATAATACATTTGTTCTATTTTTTGTGTCTTGTATACGATAATTGATAATACTGTTAAATAACTGTGTCAGACTATTTTCATGTTATTTCTTTATTAGATATATTCAATTGTTAAGCTTTTATGCCATTGTTTTCGTCTTATTCGAGCTACTCAATGCTGTTAAAGTTTTAGCAGATAATGAAAATAATAAATTGTATATGTTAAGCATTCATTTTTAAATTGAAAACAGCCGATGATCCCTTTTTCATTTCAGTCCATTTCGGTCCAGGCTTTTGGGGAGTGTTGGCCGCTGCAATTTTTTCCCGTACATATGGTGCAGCTTATCAGACAAAAGTAAACGGGACGTACGAAGAGACACCATACCTTGTAAGTATAAATACTTCAGTATTGCATATCATTATTTAAAATAAAAATGAATTGAGAATAATCGAAATGGGAAATGTAGAAACAACATACCGACCAAAGAGTAGTAAGCACAAAAACCACCAATAGGTCTTTAATACAGCGAGAAAATTATGTACCTGGAGATGAGTTTCAGCTGCCCCCTTAACAAAAAAGCTTACTTTTTCAGTGAGAATGGACCGCAAAGTAGAATGAAAAAATAAATTATGGAGTATTTTAGCACCTCCCAGAAAGGATTTAATTACAAATACAATTGTTCACGAAGTCGCAAAATGTTTTTTTTTAAACAACCCGAATTGTTTATTCTTCTACGACGAAAATTGATATACCTAAGCAATAACTTCAGAGAAAAGATACTCAGCTTTAATACAAACAATTATTTTAAAATGTATACAATAAAGAATTAGGAGTTAACATAATAATGAAAAGATAAAACTATATATATTACTTTTATTTTTAGATATTCGCATGGAATTTAATTGGAGCGATTGTTATAATGGCATGGTGTTTTGTGTTAGTTCTTATTATTCTTCTGATTGTGCTGCTAAGTGGAAAACTGAGAGTTAAAAAGGATATAGAATGTGAAGGTAGTTCATTTATTCTTCGCATTAAAATAAAGACAACAGTAGTATCCCGCTGTTCAAAAGTCATAAAGCTTTCCATTGTCTTATGCAGAAATATATATATTCATGCGAGATTGTAGAGTATTCTATTTTATCTAAAAAGTACAATCTTAAAAATACTGAACTCCGAGGAAATTCAAAACGGAAAGTTCTTAATCAAATTGCAAATAAAAAAGCTCAACCACATCAAACGAATGGATAACAACTGTCGTATTCCTGATTTGGTTCAGACATTTTCTTATGTAGAAAATGGTGGATTTAACTTGGTTTTATAGCTAGCTAAACCTCTCATTTGTATAACAGTCGCATCAAATTCCATTATATTTACAACGATACGTGAACAAAACAAACAGACATAATACTAGGAGGTAAAAATGTTAAAAAAATGCGGTACAGTAGATAATACTGTGTTAAAATCTTAATTCAACCCACTGATAGAAGAAGAACAAAAGAGAAACAAAGTTCTTAAAGCAGACGAGCTTACTCTTAGCTTACTTATCAAAACTCACTTGAAAACAAAACTGCAAACTAAAACTTCGGCAAAGCAGAAATATACTAGTTAACACGTTGATACTATAAAATTGAGAATGGAAATGGGGAATGTGTCAAAGAGACAACAACCCGACCAAATAAAAAACAACAGCAGAGGGTCACCAACAGGTCTTCAATGTAGCGAGAAATTCCCGCACCCGGAGGCGTCCTTCAGCTGGCCCCTAAACAAATATATACTAGTCCAGTGATAATGAACACCATACTAATTTCCAAATTGTACACAAGAAACTAAAATTAAAATAATACAAGACTAACAAAGGCCAGAGGCTCCTGACTTGGGACAGGCGCAAAAATGCGGCGGGGTTAAACATGTTTGTGAGATCTCAACCCTCCCCCTATACCTCTCACCAATACTATGCTTATATTAGTAGCTTAATTTGTAATTTCCTTAAAATGATTTTTGACCAGGTGTTGATGCAGATGCTTTTCAAGAATTTGCGTATCCCATCGAAGCTTGGAAAAGGGCACCGTTTGAAGAAAAGTTCCAAATGCAGGACGATGGTAATTATAGTTTTATACACTGTATTACATTTAGATAACTGAAAATCCACAGAATACCCAATACAATTATAAGCCGCTGCAAGATGGATTATTTTCTTTTATGTCAACGTTTTTGTTGTTGATGGAAAATAAAGACAACAGTAGTATAACAGTGTTCAAAAGTCATAAATCGATTGAGAAAAAAAAAACAAATCCGGGTTACAAATGGCAATATCATAGTTAAACCAATGCCAACACTGCATGATACACTCGGTATGAAGTTTTTTTTAGCGTATCTTATATATGAATGAAAGTTATTTTTTTCTATAAAATAATGTTTAATTTATTCACTCAGAAAAGAATGCCATGTGATATTTTTGGCAAAGCTTCCTTGATTTTAGTAATCAACTTGATTATTAGCATGTATTGTCTGACTGTGATATAAAAGACTAGCAAAAAAAAAACGATTCGACATCATAAAAAATTGTGTTTTATTTAGTAATTAATTGTTTAAAAATATGAGTATAAATAATATTTTGTCAATCATTTGTATTTATATTCATTTTCGTAAGGCTGTTGAATGTCATGATAGTTCACTTCAACGTTACATAAATAATGCATGTGTTGTGTTTATTTTTTTTACAGGGTCTGTCATCAGTGAAAAGCCTTCGATGCTGCAAACCGATCATAAACGTGATTGTTGTCGCTATTGTCCAGAGCACGATGACCGTTATCGACCAGTACCTCCTTACTGTCCAGAACATGACGATCGTCCTCGATCACAACCTCCAAGGTACTGGCCAGAGCACTATTTCAACTCATATCGTCCTAACTATTTTATGGCACCAAGAGCTAAACTAGTTAGACCTCCTTATGGTAGTATATACAAAATATGAAAACAACTGTTCCTTGACCGAATCAATAAGTTGCAGCAATATGTAACGAGTGCTATATTTACTAATTTACATTTATTTAACACGTATATTGTATTTTTCGACCTTCATAAAAATTAATATTATTATTTTGAATAAATAATAATATACGAACAGATATCGAAATTGTTATTGTATTGATGCCTTAACAGTTGGTGCGTGTATATTTCCTA
The DNA here is from genome assembly GCF_963676685.1 of Mytilus edulis. Classification (NCBI taxonomy): domain Eukaryota; kingdom Metazoa; phylum Mollusca; class Bivalvia; order Mytilida; family Mytilidae; genus Mytilus; species Mytilus edulis. Next base: position 31,970,986 of record NC_092350.1, read on the forward strand.
ACTGTTTGGTTTATTACGTAGTTTTTTGTCAGATGTTTACAACTATTATTTTTAAAGGAGAGAAGACACCAATCAAAAACCATAAGTTGAACAAAGTTATATAACATCATGGTAAAACAAAGATTGGAACAAACAAACAATATACAACATACTTAAAACACTACACAGAAAACAAAAGTTTGAACAACACTAACCCCCAAGAAAAACAAATAAACAACACAGGATTCCTGTTCCACTCTGCTAAAAATCCGGTGAAGAAAGATAACTGGTAATTAGGCACAAAGGTGTAGTTGTGTGTCTGCATTTTACCTATTCACTAAATTTTACATGGTAAAGGAAATTTAAAGAATATACAAGTTAACAAGTATAATAAAAGAGTTATCTTAGTTCATCTGAACTAAGATTTATATATTGACCAAAGAAGAAAATTACTAACAATCGGGGCCAAAATCATTGTACGAGATGTACATCCGCTGCCACTTATTCCATATCCTAGAGATAAAATTGCCTGTGTCCTAGCTCAATTTGTCACTATACTTGCGACGCGCAGTTAGATCGGACCGGGATGCCAGGCTAGAAAAATACAATGATTATGTCTCTTTACCTTTTTATGATAAAAATAAAGTTCGTATTTGTTTTGATAGTGATTATCATGTGAACTAGGTATGAATCAAACTATAGCAAAATTACAATCAATATGTGACAGTCTTCGGCTAAATGATTTTTTCCTGAATTAATCACACGGAAATTAAACGTTTCTGTAACCTTTCTTGTGTCTGGAAAATATACAGGTTAATATGAAAAAGATTATGTTTTCCAGTTTAGTGAACAAACACTGGAACCGTTTTGATTAAACTGAGAGCTAATTTGTAATTAGACCATGTTTACATAATCTGTCCACAAACAATGAAATGTCAACGTTGTTGACGGTCGTGGAATGGAGCGGGGACGAGTGTGTGTATATTCTCACAGGCGAATTGGAATATTTATTTTTCAAAACATTCAGAGGCTGAAATATTATTGTTATATACCAGACTTCTCATTTCAGATATTTTTTCACTGGTGGAAATGGTATATGCTTTGTTATTGGGTTTATAATAGTATGTTATTTGCTTAACTTGATTTCAACTGTCTTTTTGATTTTAAATACAATCAGAAACTTAATCTTCATATCTTAGGTAAACAATTTGACGTGCGTAGTATGATATATGTAAAATTGATGAACATTGAATAAAGCTAAATGTCGAAGTACATTGAAAATTCACATATAACCAAAAAAAAGTCAAATTCTAAATTAAATATTACATAGGACGAGAGCGAGTTGCAACCTAATGGGAATACGGTACTATTACATATTCCCAGCTTTAGGTTGACCTTTTGTGTACCCGAGGCAGGTGAAGGAAGTCAAATTAGGAGCGCTGTGATTGGATGTAAGGGTACAATATTTTTTTTTATTTATCTATGAATAACTGCAGTGTGTATATTTACAATATAAATTTTGAAATTTATTGAAATAATTTCTAGAGAATTATTCGAAAAGACTTTCAAAATTTCATAAATTTGGTGCAAAATGACCATGGGCATGGATAACAAAAACAATCTCCGTTGGAAATTGGTCATGATACTATTTGGCTCAATTTTTAAAGTAGAATAATAAAGTACTAACACCACACATAACTGTTATTTTATCCAGGTTTTTTAAAAAGTGGTAAATTTAGAAAATGTTAGTTTTGTCGCCTATGACAGAATAAATTGTACCGTTTTCCCTAATGAGCTGTAATACAATTTACAACGAACATTGAAGACCATTAAACATATCAGTTAAGTGCTTTACGTTGGAAGTGAAATATGTGAATGTGTAATTGTATGGTCCCCTCTTTTTCTCCTAAGGCTATGTCATCTTGCTCAGTTAGTGCGCAATGACGGCTTTGAGACGTGAACAGAACTTATCAGCAACGCCACAATGTGTTGAGTAGAAAAAATCAGCGAAGTCTGATAAAATGTGAGGAAATGTTGTCAAGCTTTGTTTCGTTTAGCGGAGCGGTAAATAGTAAAATAGAAAAAAAGAACTCTAAAAATAATCGGGTTTTTTTGGCGTTCAAATATAATAAAATATCGGCGGCTCGACACAAAGCGACGCTATTTTGGCTTCGTCTGGATCATTTAAACTGTTAACACGAGGTAAAGTCCCGATGACATCACAATGGATGCGTTATCAAAATTTATAATGAGCGAAAAGTATAAACAATTTCATTTATTTAATGATTTTGTATTTAAAGAGATCCATTCACCCGTCTTTTAAACGTGTCATTGAGCCGGACTTGTTCCCTTAATGCAGAACATAACCAATTTTGAAGCTTCTACTCGAAAAACTAACTTTACCGAAACAATTGTACAGGATTTATTTTTTTTACGTAGTTTTGACTTCGAAAAAAATAGACATAGTTAGAAAATACAAATAATTACACAATTCTATCACGATCATTTATTAATGATTCTTGTAATGGTTAGAAAATACATAAAATAACATCATTACAAACTTTATCTCAATTTTATATTTTATTCTTTAAAATTTACCTGTGACGTAAGAATATTTCATCATTATAATTTGAACTTTATACATCATGTTAGATATCAATTAGACTCTTTCATATCAATACCCGAATCAGAAGTAGTCATGTACAATTACAGATCAGAAATAATCTTTTGCTTAGTTTACATGTATTAGTTTGTAATTAGGTCAATGATATTAAGTATGTAGATGTATAAGTATTGGCACATCTCATTTCCATGGAAATTATTTTTCTTCCTCAGTAATGGTTCATAGATTTCAAAGTTTTCATGCTCAATTATTGCAATTTTAATTTTGATCGTTTATTAAATTAGACATTGAATTATACATAACGCAAATGCTTAAATCTTCAAAAGTCCACATGTTTTATAGGATGTCTAATAATGGTGAAATGTGCATTTTATTTTCAAGATCGAATTTCACATAAAAATCAGTTTCACATTGCAACAGGTTTAGTGTTTTGGCTGCGGAGTTTGGTGGTCATCTATGAAAAAGACACATTGTTCTTCATGTTAAGGCAATGTACATGTCATTTCTGGTCAATGAGCTTTGAAGAAGGATCACAAATTGAGTCATAGTTAATTTACTTAAACATAAGGTTATTTTAAAATGGTATGTATTAAAAACTATCATCACAAAAACGCTGACTACAAAACCGATAATAAGATTCGGGACAAACAGTCCTCCAGGGAGGGTATCAACCCAGTTTTAGTAATTATGAATTGCATGCTTCCTAATCGCTTAACTATTATACCTACACCAAGACCCCTCAAATGAATACACCTGAAAACCAGGGATATGTAAATACGTAAATTGTCTTAGATCTATAAGAACAAAAGGCACATGTTAAGAATAGCTTCTTTCATCTGATGTAAATTTTGCTTTAGGGAATTGAAACCTTACAAAGAAGTCGATAAATAAAACAATGAATTTAAAACAAATACATTTTTAGATGGTGACGTTCCCTTGTCACCATCTTATGGTGTTTATATATCTCAACTTGTACGATTCGCTCGTGTATGTAACAATGTATTAGATTTTAGCGAGAGAAATTTGTATATTACTGCAAAATTGTTACACCAGGGTTTTCGATATCACAAACTGGTCAAAACATTTACTAAATTTTATCACCGGTATAAGGAAATAATTCGTAAATATAACTCAACATGCAGACATCTAATACGTTCAGGTATTTCACATCCAATCTTTTATGGTAATATTCTTTACACAGCACAATAATGTCAGTATTCACCTCAAAAGCTTACAAAACCTTTAAACAGACTTATTAAGAAGGGATATAGTTACGATACTGTTGTCAGGTCATTAAAGATTGCATATTTTGGCTTTAATATTGATTCACTTATAGGGTCTTGCATCGGAACTAAACGCATATCTGATGTTATTTATGTATTATTGTCATTTTATTTATTTTCTTTTGTTACATCTTTTGACATCGGACTCGGACTTCTCTTGAACTGAATTTTAATGTGCGTATTGTTATGCGTTTACTTTTCTACATTGGCTAGAGGTATAGGGGGAGGGTTGAGATCTCATAAACATGTTTAACCCCGCCGCAATTTTGCGCCTGTCCCAAGTCAGGAGCCTCTTGCCTTTGTTAGTCTTGTATGATTTTTAATTTTAGTTTCTTGTGTATAATTTGGAGTTTAGAATGACGTCCATTACCACTGTACTAGTATACATATTTTTAGGGGCCAGCTGAAGGACACCTACGGGTGCGGGAATTATCGCTACATTGAAGACCCATTGGTGGCCTTCGGCTGTTGTCTGCTCTATGGTCGGGTTGTTGTCGCTTTGACACATTCCCCATTTCCTTTCTCAATTTTATGTTGTAAATAATGTCAAAACCGAATTATTGACTTTAAGATGTGCATGTATACAGGATTGTTTCAATCAATTTCCCTTTCGATTAACTTCTCCGACCGTATAAATACTTTATTAATTTCCGAAAATGTCTTAATAAATGTGTAAAAAATGTGTAAAACGGATAAAAAGTTAGTTTATTGAATATCTGCGAGTAAGCTTTAATTTAGTATGTTCTTAATTTATTGAACAGACGGTTCTTTCTTTAATAATCATTTAGTAAAGGCTTTCGAAATGTCAAATAAAATCCAGTATTTTATGAACATATTTGAAATTAGAAATTTAATATCTATTGTTTATTTACTTAAACAAATATGGTATTTAACACAGAAATATTTGGTTTCTTGATGCTTTTCAGTGGTCCAAGGTAGTGAGGAAGAATGTTTTTCTTCTGGCGAAGAAGGCGATACTCCAGTTTATTGCTCTCAGCATGTTCCGTAACCTTCTGTTTCTGTTTCTGACTAGAGTCAGGAATATGACAGTTCTTGTCCATTCGTTTTTGATGTGTTTTGTCATTTGATTTTGCCATGTGATTATGGACTTTCCGATTTGATATATTTTCCTCTGAGTTCAGTATTTTTGTGATTTTACTTTTTTCTAACCATTCTACTTTTGAAATTGGTCGGTCTTGTACCAATTTCGGTAAGGATCATGAGGCTGAAGATACTCCTTCGTCTTTCATGGATCTTATAGAGATGTTATTTATACTAGTATGAAAGATTTAAACGATATTAAGTCACATACTAGTTTCCCACATCTAACCATATGTTGTCATCTCTTTAGATCTTCAAATGACAGGATTGTGGCTAATGAGTCTTAATTTTTGAAAGTAAGTGGTTTTGGTCTTGCTACGGGGCGACGAATGGGACTTGAACTTTTTGTAATCAAAATCAATTTTGTGTATACAAAATTCAATTCTGTCATAACAAAATCATTTTTGTCTTACAAAACTATTTGATACAGACTTGTTTTATGAGAACTTCAATTTTGTGATGACAAAATTCATTTTTGTCATGATAAAATTCAATTTGTTTAAAAAGGTATGCAAATATAAAATATTTTTTGGGGTAGACAAAATTGAGTGTTGTATGACAGAAGTGAAAATTGAACACAAAACTGACTTTTGTGACAGAAGTCAATTTTGTGTTACAAAAGTCAATTTTGTCTACACAAAAATAAGCACAAAATTGAACTTTGTCATGAATTTTGTCATTACAATGACAAAATTCAATTTTGTGTTTATTTTTGTGTAAACAAAATTGACGTGTGTGACAAAAATGACTTTTGTGTTAAATTTTCACTTCTGTTTAACAAAACTCAATTTTGTCTTCACAAAAATAAACACAAAATTGAATTTCGTGACAAAATCTCAGTTTTGTATGCAAATTAGTTCACAAAATCCAAACTAAACTAATTTGCATACATAATTTACTTTGTTCGCCCAATTTTCAAATTAGGTAACAAAAGTATAGTCTGTGTTACAAAAATGAATTTTGTCATGATCAAAGTTTTTGTCCACTGAAAGATAATTTTGTATGACAAAATTTAAATTTGTAGCATGTTACAAATTTTGTTAAACTGGACTCATTTTTGTTGGACAAAACTCACTTTTGTCCGTACAAAATTGAATTTCGAGTACAAAACCACAAGAGTCACATTCGGCGCCCCGTACTTGCGACATTTAATGATCATTTTCGTTTTGAAGTTAAAGATAACGTTTATCTATTTTTTGGTTAAGTAAGTACCTTCTTGTGACAAGGCTTTAGCATCTTCAATACATCTAAAAGCTTCTAATGTTTTAGGTACTCCTTAATATTTTTGTCTGCAGTTGTTCCTGTATTGGAGGAATGGTCACTTCTACCTGAGGTCAAGACTTTTTCTTTTGCAGGTTGACAAGTTATGTGGCTGGAAGTTATTAATCATGGGTTCTATATGAAACTGTACTTTATCCAAATAAAGGCAACAGTAGTATAACGCTGTTCGAAAGTCATAAATCGATCGAAAGAAAACAAATCCGGTGAACAAACTAAAACCGAGGGAAACACATCAACTATAAGAGGATAACACCGAAACAACAGAAACATCAGAAACACTGAAGTGAACAAAAAACAAACGACAAAAACGAACTATAAGATAACAACTGCCATTTTCCTAACTTTTTTCCTGGTTGGTTGAAACTGGTTTTGTTGTGAGCCAGAACTCGCACTTTTATGGCAATGTTAAATAAAAATTACAAAGTACAAATAAATGCAAGAACATTCAGAGAGTTGTCTCATTGGCACTAATACCACATCTTCCTATATCTAAGAACATCCAAGTCAGAGAAATACACAAATAAACAATACAAAAGTACATGTCGATATGCTAATCACAGAATAAAAAAGAATACGTAAATCAACATAGGACATCACACAAGAACAGCACAACAGAACCACGAACTGTCTTTTACACGACTGAATCAACGCCACAAAAGTGACGTCACAGGTAAATGTCTAAAAACTTTGATACTTTGTAACTATGTCATTTGATTTCATGACAACTACAAGAATATTTATATGGAATTGTGATAGTAATAAAAGGGGCTCTAGCTGTCAAATTCAGGTTCACCGATTTGACTCAAATTCTTACATCTTTTTTGAAATAATGTAAAACATTTATCCAAATTTTAAAAAGTCTAAATTAAACAATTTACAGGCCATGGGGTCAATAATATGTAACTTCGTTTCGTGTGTATTTTAGTCTAGACCACATCTAATTAAATGTAGAGTTGACCTCCCGAAGATCACCTATGCCCATATAAGGAATATAAACATAAATATAGATATAAATAGATAGCGCAACTCGTGCAATCGAATTCTTTTAATTTCATTCATAGATTAAAAATATATTTTAATCATCAGTTTTACCTGCATAAGAATGATTTTTATTTAGTTCGAACCAGTCATTCAAATGTTTTACCTTTGTTTCACTTTCAATGTAGACATTCTTTTCCTTTAAATGATCAAATACGCACACAATGCATGCGTTATCCTTTTCTAGCTAAGGGGTTAAATTAAAATTCACATGAATCCGGGTTCAATGAGGTCGAATTATTCACTTGCAAGTGAATAATTCATCATCAATGTTTCTTATCTTTATTTGACAAAATTGAACCATACTGGCTGCTAAATGCGAATTATTATTTCACTGTTTCACTTTCATTAATGATTAATAACAAACAAATCATATCTTATATATGCATTTTTTATTTATCTCGTAACTAATACCACTTTAAATGACTAATTGTATTATCTAGCTATGTCGATATCTTTTCTAAATCAAACTGTTTAACAAAAAAATCGTTTTCATATTGTCGCTTTCAACAAAAAACCTCAAATGAACTGGGTGATTAGTTTAGTTGCTTTTACATACGAATAAAAAATATAAAATAGAATTAACACTACACACGATAATACATTTAACGATAGCTGACCACAACCAAAGTACAACATCATAACTAAACTCATGAATGTTGGATAAATAAATACCGTGACACGTCTTATAGCATTGCGAATTCTCACTCAGCAAAACAGTCATATTCAGGAATATGTCATGGTTCGGTACTTAAGGAGGATCGAGGGTACACATATTTCACAATTTTCATTACACATTTTATCTATAACACTATTAGTTGTTACTTTATGATATCGTACAAAAAGCAACAAAAAATCAATTCGTTTTGGCCCCAGATGATTTTTTTAAATGTTTATATCATTAAAAAAGATCCAAATTATCTCCCTTTGGTGCAGAAATGCATATTTTGCATCAAAATTAAAGTATATCTTTTCTAAATCATTGGACGGTGACCTATAATTTTTTATTATTGTTTCAAATAAGCTGCAATTAAGCTAAACAGTTTTTTTCTGTAATTCAGTTATTTTTTATTTCGATATTACCTCTATGTCTCCTATTAGTTCAGCATAAAAAAAGTACCTTAACAAAAATGCATGTTTCTTTCGAAAGCAGACTGAGCTTAAATAAAGAGTGATTTCATTTTTTATTTTAATTTTTCTTATCAGTATATGATAAAGTTAAGATGGATGGATTTTTATCATAGAGTCCCTTAAAAAGACCAGACGACGTCAATGGTAAAATTCCAATCTCAGACGTGGTAAAAATGTCCTTAATTAGTTTAGACACAGACACATCGTATGGATCAACCAATTGGTATTGGTATAAAATTTACGAATTGTCTTTTTTTAATATTTCCTCCTCATAACTTTGTTGGAGCAATTTCTGCGTAAGGAGTACACTCTTGTATATGAAGTCAGAAAAAGATCAGCAAAAGTCTAAGATAATTTCAAAGATGTCCATTTAACGATTAGATTTTTGGTTTGCCGATTTACTAGGTTCAGAAACACTTTAGTCAAACACTTGTCCCAGTCAAGGTGAACGTTTTCCTCTCTGATAATAATTCCAAGCGATGAAGTAGTTTATTCTGTTAGAGGCATATAATATACATCTCCAGAGAATAGAAAGAAAGTGGCTAGTGCCGGAGGTAGTAAAGGTGGTCCTAAGAAGTCTGAAGTCACTAGGTTATCACTTTTTGACGAGAAAAAACAAATCCTCCAAAACTATTGCCGGGTGCAGAGATGCGTATTATTGCTTTTCATCATTTGCGGAATTTCTGCTAATGCATAATGATATTCACATGTATTTCCTTCTTTCATAACCGACTGTTTGTATAAATTTGTCTTTAATTTGAAAGTTTACAAATATCTCGAGACTGCATACTATAATTTAAATGTATACATGTATATAAGATGCAAAACAATCGATGTTATGCACCTATATCTAACATTTAAAGTCGATAGAAACAGATATAAACTATTCAAATATGCCAACTTGACCATTTTTACTTTCTCTAATAAAGTGTTCAATTTTTTTTATTTAGTATCAACTGAGTATCAATCAGCCTGCATTATTCCTGTTAAGATTTGTTTGAAAGGTTATTTTTTGGTTGAAGAGTAGAAGTTGGAGGGAAAACAAATGGCTAATAACAAACAATGTACGCCTTCTTTTTGGCAATAATAAGCCAATTACTGGACATAACGCACACTAGTATTTTTGGTCAGATAACCTATAAGGAGACACACACTGAACAAATTTTACTTCAAGAGTAAGGTTTCTGAAACACTACAATGTCGAATAGTAGTTTTGAAGCACAAATGTGTAATGCTCAATCATTGATTCTTTAACTTTACAAAACCAAAAAAATACTCGAGAGCGTATTTCAGATAAACGTCAATAATTAAGAAAATAATTAGGTTTCTCGTACGAAGAGAGTGCAAATAGATGATTATAATTCACCTTTCTTTAACAAACTAATTACAAAATTATTGTAATTAACTTTTGAACTTAATTGATAGAAACCTTTAAAGTTTAAAAGTCTTTTAATTAATATTTTTCTTGTCTATTTTTTATTTCCTTCAGTTTTGTGGAACTTAAAAGAGTTATTATGAAACAGATGTTCAAAACATACATTTGTATTACCACTGTGCATGATCCTTGGCTAGCGAAGACGGATCTTTATCAAATGATAATTGAAAAAATGTGATCTGCTTTGTCGCATTTATTTTACATTTATTGTATATTACGTTTTAGTACTTTATAGTCTCTTATTGCTAAAAATTGAAAAGAGGAAAATTTAATTAAACCTAAATACTATAACGTATACGTATTCTTGTTAAACTTTAAAAATAGTAACGAGTAAATAAAATTAGAAAAAAATACTTCCAATTTAGGATATTGAACGATCACAATCTGTCTTTTTGGTTCTTTTTGTTGTTAAGTTGCTATTTCATTTCTATCAAGTAGCGAAAGCTATAGCTGCTAAATGTGTGTTGCTTTTGCTATTTTTACCATAAGCTGTTGATCAGAATTTACCGATCTAACAAAATGCGTCGAGGGCATGAGACAGACATGCAGTTCATGAATTTGTTTTATATGCAGTATCTTTTTTCATAACAAAAAGTATAACAGAAATACAGAACTATAAGTCAAATTAAAAAAAAAAAGTCCATAAAAATTAATAGAACCAAACGTTATCAAAATAAGCTTCGAATCGTGTTCTGTTTCTTCTGATTCTATTATTATCCAATGGCAGATATCTTGCACACAGACTTCTAAAAAGTATATAGTGAAATACTACGCGTATCAAACATGATCTTACCAAAGTATAAAAAAAACTTGTACATTAAACCAGAGAATGCGTTTCCCTCAGTTTGTAACTCGGATTTGTTTTTTTTTCTCTACCGTATTATGAATTTCAAACAGCGGTATACTACTATTGCCTTTATTTTTCGAAGTGGTCCTAATGTTTTGTCCACTAAAAGTATTTTTGAAAAGACCACCACAATTTTGGTATATTATAATAGAAATATTATTGAGATCAGCAGATTTTCTTGAAGGACAAGTGAAAAAAAGATTTATATAACTCCGATTTGGAACGTACTGTTGTCCATTTTCTTTTTGGTCATAGTGTTGTCTGTTTTTTATTGTTCTTTGTGTTGTCTATTTTTCGTTCGGTCATGGTGTTTGTGTTTTCGTTTGGTCATGGTGTTGTCCGTTTTTGTTTGGTCATTGTGTTATACATTTTTCGTTTGGTCATTGTGTTATACATTTTTCGTTTGGTCATGGTGTTTGTTGTCTATTTTTCATTTGGTTATTGTGCTGTCTGCTTTTCGTTTTGTCATAGTGTTGTCTGTTTTTAGTTTGTTCATGGTGTTGTCTGCTTTTCGTTTGTTTATGGTGTTGTCTGATTTTGTTTGTTCATTGTGTTGTCTGTTATTTTCGTTTGGTCATGGTGTTGTCAATTTTTCGTTAATTTTTTTTTTGGTATCATCTGATTCTCTTTCTAATTCCTTCAATAGAGATTCTTATACTTATTTTGGGAACATATAAAGTAACTTTAAATTCTTGTACTTTTTTGTCATCGTTATTTCTACAACAGCCTGCAGTTGCCTTTACAATTTTGAAGAACTATATGTCATCCAATGTTTTGCGTTTTTGATAAATACGGTTGAATAATGCACCATCTATGTAAATAGAAATTTGTTTACCAGACAGATCAATTTGAACACCATATTTATCTCTTCAAATGATTATGATTATATATAAATCAAAATATGTTGTGTTAGATAAATAGATAAGTGTGCAAATTTCTATATCAATTTACTAGTAGACAAAGATACATGGCCAAATTAACATTATCAGTTTTTATCCATACTGAATTTGTCAATTTTTTACCAATAAACAATATCTAATAGTTATATTCAGCTATCAATATTCACAAAAATGCTTAATACGTCACTGAATATACATGTGTTGTACAAATTATTCCATTTCTTACAGTCACAGCGTAGAGTAAGTGTACTTTCCTACCACTCAATTCCAGTGTCTCAAATATCAATCTTTATTTCAGTTAGATTGAAATAAAACTACGTTTCCTACTCGATCAAGCAAAAATTCAACTTTTGTGATTTAAATTATCTATTTTTAGTAATTAAGTTAATATCTGTATAATAATTAAACAATCCGGATGCTGCACTTTGAATCCTATAAGTAATTTTCATGCTGCAGATGATTTAAGCCTATTTGATGTTCCTATTTCTGTTTTCAAAGATGCTTATCCTTCCGGAGCAATCTCTCACTTTAACATAAGGTTCGTTTTGCTCAGTCAGTCTTTGCCGTGCAATAACTATTTTTGTACCTTATTTCTTTAAGAAAAATCATTTTGATACCAGAGTTTTTGAAGCTGAAATTAAAAATCTGAATTCATTTTTTGTCAATGACCTGTGATATTCTCAAGTGGAAGACAATAGTTCTTAGCTATGGAATAAATGTGATTTTCATTGCATAAATAAGGCAACTTTATAAATACAAAATGAATACACTCCTTGATATTTATTTTATTTACAATTTTTCCTAAATATAGTTCCAATACACTCTGTGAAAGATAAATTGTTATATTATGGAAGAGAAAGAGTGCAACGTATTGATCACAAAATCACAACATTTACTTTAAACCCCCAAAAAACAATTATCGAACATTGCTTTTGTTTGAGATTTTTTGTTGTTCCCACATGGTTATAAACGTGTCTGAAGCATTGAATAAATTAAACAAAAATGATACAGAAGTAAATATGAATGACAACCGGGATTTTAGAGTCATGATTCAAATTGCTTATTCCCATCAAAATTTACATGATTGTTTATGGTGCCTCTTATCATTATCATAAGTCCAGCAACTGTTAATATGGAACACGAAACGGTCATTTACTAATACGTCAAAATATTTTTATAGCTTGTATACATCTATCTCTTGAGAAACAAGGTATAAATATTATGCATCTCATAAACAGTCTATTCCTATTTCAGAAAGTATGTATTATTAAATCTGAAGTAACAATTAATATGATAATGTATTATTATATCATAGATATAATAACCATTATGTTTATGATTATATACATGAGCATATATATTTCCTTCTTGATAACACTTTTACTAATTCACCATGTAAATCTTTCACATACCCATAGGACAAGATTTTAAGCTTTTGTGACTTAAAAGTTATCCAATAAAATGTTCTCTAATTTGTACGTCAAATGCAATTTTCATTCATTCTAAAATCTCAAAAGTAACAAATTCAGTAAAAGTCGTAATTTACTGCCTTTCAGCGTCTGTTTGAGTTAATTGAATTGTAATACGCTGAAACGAACACCCCCATTAGCTGTGGGCAAAGGGCGCATTGGCCAATCGTATTGCTTTTATTGGTTTTACAAGGCATCTCTTAGTTACGAATCATATGCTATTTAATTGTTAGGGATTTGTTATAGAATAATTCCTGTCTACTTTATACGGCTAATTCATTGAATAACTACGATGGAAAACTGCGTCACTTGGGTATTACTTAAATGAGGTGTCCGTTGAAGTTTATTTGGAAAGACACTGTTTTGGGAGTTAGGTTACACCATTTACATTATTGGTAAGTTTATTTGAGACATAACATATGCCTCTGAATAGTTTTATCTACTTTAATTATTTATAAATTTTTACTTTTTACTTTTTATTTCGGTTAAGATTTTTTAACATGTTTCATAATTTAAGTTGTCAGATTATTCCTAGCGTAGTTATTCATCTAGAAACTTAAATTTTGCGGTAATAATTTTACCAATGATGTAATGGGATGAACAGAATTGTTGCACTTTTTTTTTACAATTCGTTTCATTTTTCAAAGTTTTATGACAGAACGAATCACCAGTTACATTACTCTTGTATCTAGTTTAACAGCAGAAGTGTTTTAATGCAAGAAAGCAATTTTCCAATGTGTACACGCGTGCACGATTAACTTTTTAATTGACCCTGATGATTTAGTTACTATATGTTATTAGTATGCTACAAATATCAGAATCTTTTCAAAGCCATTGCCTTTTTATACTAATTGAAATAATTTGGAAATAAAGTGTTTTATTTGAGCAGTTAACATTTTATCATGTTCGCACGCATACCTTAACAATTAACTTTTCAACTGAGCCTGATAATTTTCTTATTCAATTAGTACCTCAAATGTCAGTTCCTTTTTCGAACCACAATTTATTCACACCAATTTAAATAAATATTAAAAAAATAATAGAATATATTAATGGATTAAAAGAATATAAAAAATATTTAGATATTGCTGAATGATTATTATTGAACTGCAAAGCATGTCGCACATTGCCAATGCATACGAAAACTGAACTCATGCTACACATATTAGTGTCTATGCAGGAATGGACAATCAAATTACCATAGATATAGGAAGATGTGGTGTAAGTGCCAATGAGACAACTCTCCATCCAAATAACAATTTAAAACAAGTAAACCATTAAAGGTGAATGTACGGCCTTGGCGATAAATACTGAAACTGTTTTAAAGTTTTTTTTTTCAATTTAACATTTTAGCGAAAGCTTTGACCTGTGAATTTAAAGTTGAATATTTTCAAATACAGTAGTATGATATTTGATTATGTAGCTCGCAGTAAAAAGCGACTTGAAAATCTCAAGGGTTAAATTTGACGTGTTTCCCTCAGTTTTAGTTTGTAACCCGGATATGGTTTTTTTCTCAATCGATTTATGAATTTCGAACAGCGGTATACTACTGTTGCCTTTATTTAAAACATTGGTTGACGTGGTAAAGTAATAAAAACTGTCAATTTAGAGACTGTAGTATGGTAAACGTTCATGCAAAATTCAATTCCATCCCGAAAAGAAAATTCGAAAAAGGAAAGGAAGGGATACAATCAGGAACTCGGCAGTTTATATTTCGCTTATCTTAAAATTCCTTTTTTTGTTTTATCGAGTTCAAGTAATGAATTTGACAATAATTGCATATTTTTAATTGTCCCTGTTCAGTTTACTAACAAAAGGTTTAAAATACCAGCCCAGTATATGTCATAGAAGGTTGCGCATTTGAAAAACCATAAATTGATCCCTAGATGGGGGTCATGTAGCTAACAAAACCAATCCAGTAAAAGTTGATGAATTTATTATTGGCACTAGATGTATGTCATTGATTATATGTGTAGATGGATTGTTGTATCAGTTACATATACCCTCATCTCATTATATCTCTTTAACTGTAATTGCGTTGAAATGTTGATTTTTGGTTTGAAGTATACTCGGTATCTATTTTGCTCATATAGGTTATATCTTCAAAAGCGTATACAGAAACATTCATAATATTTTCTTGGGACAAAGTATTTCTTAAAACGAAACGAAAAAACGAAAATTAATAGAACGAAATAAAGTGTCTTAGTAGGAAAAAGCACACTTTTGGTAAATGTGAGCATTCCTTTATTTGCTTTTCTTTCATTTGTGTTATGTAATGTGATATAGAATTAAGTGTTCTGTTTTGGTTTTGCGGTTGGTTATTTTGGTTTTGTCGTTGTAGTTGATTTTGGACCTTCTATTTGGCTTTGTTATTCCATTGATAAAGAGTTGTTCAGTATTGAAATACTAAATAAAACCCCGTCGCATGTTATTATGTCTGAAAATCAGGCACCGACACTTTGGTTGTCTTTGTTGATATGTTTATGTGTTCATTTCTCAAATGGTGTTTGAAAGTAAAATTTTCTTTCCGTGTTTATATATGATACAAATATACCAAAATCACGATGGCGTTCGTAAAAGTGTGGAAGGAAAGACTTCGACATCAACTCGAAATTAGCGAATAATAATTATTGGTTGGGTCAATCATTTAAAATAAAACGAAAATGGCTAAGATAGGTGCTTTCTTCCGTAGGAAACTGCCATCTTGTGGAAGAAATAAACACCTTAGTTTTTTTTCTACTTTTTATTTTTGTGATATATGTTCAACTTAAAAAGAAACGATGTGTCCAAGACTTTGAGCTCTGCACTATATTTGGTAATCGTCATTTTATTTCCTGAAATATCAATTGAATACAAGATAGGTTTAAAGACAGTTTGTATATTTACCATATCACGTTTTCCTTTGGTTTTAGATCTTTGTAAAATCGTTTCCGTACTTCTTAGATCACTAATTATCAAATTTCAGACATTATAATTGATAGGAAAAGATTCAATTTTAGCATCAATTCTATACAATTTATTTAAAGCTTTTTGGCTTAAAAAAAATTGAGAACCAGATTGGAATGACCTAGCTATAAACTTTGGTCTGAATCTGTTTGTTTTCTCATAGCTGATTGACAACATGAATTTTGTGCTGTTGATATTGAGCAAAAGGAAGGACAAATCAATTGAGAAAATACTACAGCACTACAAACGCCATTCATGTTAGATGACTCTTATTCTAAAAGAAAACTTATATGATGGTGAATTTTATAATTACTCTGAATACACAGGATATTTATCTTATTCTTGTTTTCGTGGTTGTAATTGCAAAACGAAAGAGAACAAAGCAGGCTATCGTATTTTTAAAATCTAATGTTAATTTGTCGTATTATCTAAACTTTAGCTATTTAGTATTCATATGCTATAATTGACATGAGCGGGCTGCATAGTCGTTTAGATACTATGTGACATTGTTGTATGATAAAGTATATGCTTATGACACATCATATTTGATATAAATATCAGGAGGTTTGGTATGATCTATCCACCACAGCCTAAATTACGTAGATAAAAGCAACTTCAAAGTTTTTAAAGTGTTTTTCAAATCAATACTTCATATCTGCAAGGAAACAAGAACTTTTTATTCTTGTTGTTTTTGCTTGGCCTTATCAAAGACATATAATACCGGTGCATTTGCGTTTGCTCGCAGTACCATTACATTCATACAACCGAACAACTATCCCAACGTTTTGTACGCGTATAAGTTGTTATACTTACTATTTTATATTTCATATGTGTAATCAAAAAGTAATACAGTTAAGACAAATTGCCGATAAAACAATATGTGGCATTCTATTTTTTTTTATGCAGACTTCATCAGTTCGAATATCAGATCGCCCTTGTGGGTTCTTTTAATATTCTTGCTGATAAAGTCAGTATCAAAACACAGATGCCATTATATATTGATCAATACATTGTTTCTTCTATATTTCGAAAGTATTAAGGAAAATATGTACTGCCGTTATGAATTATTTTTTCGCGAAAAAATACAACCGCCAATTTTCGTTTTTAATGTACCTATGATAACCAGCAGATAATGCTAGTTAATGACTTTATTTAAAATTTATGACAGTTTTTGTTAGATTTATTTGTCGTTTTCATTCAATTATTTATAGATATTACTATACACATGTGTACTATCAATCAATTAATTATTCTTTATTTCTTATACCAAGTTTATAACTTACAAAGAAAGATATTTTTACATATACTATACAGATTAAGTGCATGACAACTTTGCACTAAAATTAGCATAAAAAAAGGATGATAAACCTGAATAACATACTTCAGTATTGATAATTCTGATTAATTTACATAATTTTCTTCAAGACCCGAATATATTTTGAAACTTATTAACGTACCCTGACTTTTAAATAATCCGGATGGGATGGAATTTTACACATGATCACTGACGACTATTTCTTGTACTGTATTTTTTTTTCTATATGATGTTCAGCCTTTATAAAAGAAAATTTACAAATAATGTCAACAATGGAGATTTGTTGTATGTAGATTAGTTGAAATTTTGTCCACTTGCATAGACCAATATTTTCTTATTAAGAAACGTGCGTTCTTTGCAACGCCAACGATATCTTAGAAATTTATTCATATCATAATAAGTCACCCAAACTTTAGACATGGTTCCTCTAATTTCACTGAGCATAATATCTATATGAGGTATGACCTTGACAAATTCATTATGGCTGTTAATAAGATGAAAAATAGAGACCTACTTTTTTTATGAAACGAAAGGTATTCCGAATTTTATGTGAACAGTTAGATTGAAGGTGATTTGCATCATGGCTAACTCTATTTTTCTTTTTAATATGAGACGAAGGATACAGAAAATAGAATTAAGAAATGCTAGACTACAGTGGAAATTATTATATTCAATAAAAACCACTATGGAAGCCAGAAAACAAAGAAAATTAAGAACAGAATACTATTAAAATGATTTAAAATATTGCATAAGTATATTTCGGTTTACAATTTGGTTCAATTTTTCAATTTATCTAAAATTGTATATCGAACTTCATAGTTGAAAATATATGGCATTTCACTGAGCAAAGATGAAACGAAGGCGACTACTCGGTAATTTTTACTTCATTTTACACAAAGTCGTATCATTATTGCGCCCAAGGCGATGCTTTCCGTCTTATAATTACATTTATTTTGTGAAACATTTTCTTTAAAACTTTTCGCATAAGAATAATTATATTGTAAGTTACAAAATGCTCGACATAACAGCCTGTTATATTTCATTAATTGTAAGTGTTCGTCTTCCAGGCTGAAAACCTTTTACTCGTGTAATAATGTGCAAACATATTAACATTGAAGCTTAGATGACATGTTTTAAAATGAGGAAATATGGTTTGAGTATCAAAAAAGTGTACCATCCACAAAGAACAAAGATTAAGCATTAAACAACTATAAGTTACCATTCGATCTTCTACAATGAGAAAAAACAAATACCGTATATTGAAAGCATAATCAGAGAATCTTTTTTCTCTTTGCTGTCGCTTTTTTGTATTATATGGATAAGATGAAAATGTGAAATAATTTTATGCATTAAAATTATTAACTTTTTTTTAAGTATGCGAAATATGAAAACGTAGATATTCGAACTTATTGCCTGTCTTACGACTCATGTAGACAGGGTTTTGGTTTGATGTCGGATGAATCAATTTAGTTGTATCTGAAAACTGGAAATGTTAATTCTTGTGAATATTTTGGGAGATAGCAATACCCTCTTCACATGTTAAGGAACCGATCAAGAAATCTTTAGTACCAATTGCGCTCCTCTACTTGCAGATTTGTTTTTGTATTCCTATGAAGCAGAATTTATCCAAGGGCTTGTATAGAAAGGAGAAAAGAAATTAGCCCAGTCTTTTAATTTCACCTTTCGGTATATTGATGATGTACTGTCTCTTAATAATGATAGATTCAGTGATCACTTACATGTAATATATCCAAGTGAACTTGAAATTAAAGATACTACCGACACAGATAAATCTACTTCATATTTAGACCTTTTCTCGAAATGACTACTGATGGTAGGTTGAATACCAAAATTTATGACAAACTCAATGATTTTAATTTTCCTATAGTCAACTTTCCATTTCTGTGTAGCAACATCCCAGCAGCACGTTGAACGAGGAATACTTCTTTCTCAAATGTTGCTAAGACAGGGCTATGAATCAATCAAATTAAAGTCATCACTTAAGAAATTTTACGGTCGCCATCATGAGCTGATTGTCCATTTTGACAAAAGTGTGTCAGAAATCATATCTGATATTCTTCCTCAGTCATAATAACCTTCCATCATTACAAAACTGAACAAGGAAATAACACGACGGGTGCCGTATACGTTACAGGAAATGCTTACCCTTCCGGAGCACCTGATTTCACTCCCGGTTTTTAGTGGAGTTCGTGTTGTTTCTTATTTATTATTTATAACTGTTGATGTAAATATCCTTTGGTTTTTTAAGTCTTTGTTTACTCCTTGGTTTTGATTGTTATTGTCTTTAGATCGGTCAAAAGTTGATATTTTGTCCCTTCCCCTGTATTGATAGATTCCATGGCTCTTTGAACTTGTAATAACTCTTCTGAGGGGTCAACTTTTAACCTGTTGCATCGCAATCAATGTCGCCTTTCACAACATGACATCTTTACCCAGGGGGAGTTAACATTAATCAAACAATCAAAATACACTCAGTGAAAAGTCATATCCAGGTTCAGTTACATATCTTTGAGTTCTACCAATATATCTAAGTTTTACTGTTTTCTTGTACTCAATAAGCAAGAATGGAAAAATTTGCCAGGCGAAGTTAATCAACCATTAATCAATCAACTTTGACGTTTTAGTTTGAGCGACAAATTTGTCAATAACTAAATTTGAAGAACTCCTAAAACTTTGGTGTAGTAATATACCAACTCAGTCTGTTTAAAGAGCATCCAAATAGTTAATTGAGGAATGCCGTTTTATCATTGCTGCTAATTTGAAGAACTGGCGCAGGTTTCGACTGTAGTGATTGTTTTGCTGAAGCGCAATGCACACAATATATTTCCAAGTAAAGGTTATACCGGGTATATATATGGATAAAATTAATAATCTATCACATATTTTAAAGTTTTCTCTTTTGTGATTGTACAATTCTCATTTTTATTACATTATCTGCCTCGATCAGGGGTTCAATTTGCCCATCACTTTCTCCTCATCAAAAACTCTTCTACGAGTTTTCTCACAAATCACTGTCCCATAAATTGCCATGAGGCAAAGAAAGATCAACATTTATTCTTATTGTGTTGTCTTCAGATTTCGATAACTTGAAGTTTTATCGTAGTAACTTATCTTGTATAGTAACTACCCTCAGATTTGTTATACATACACAATAATTTATATCTTTATAAGTTGTTATTATGATAACAAATGTAACAATATAATATTAGTAGCATATTAAATAAAAGTTTCTTATAGTTTACTCTATTTTATTCAATTCATCCTTGTATCCTTCCATCGGATTTTGAACTATAGAAATTCAATTTTCAGATAATACGTATACGTAGAGCATACGTATATTTTCTCTAGGTCTTCAGGTTATTTGTCGCGAGCAAGTGATGTCATTCAAATAACTATTTACGTCACAATTAATTTTCAGGTAATACGTATACGTAGAGTATACGTATATTTTCTCTAGGTCTTAAGGTTTTTTGTTGCGACCAAGCGATGTCATTCAAATGACTATTTACGTCACAATTAAATTTGAGGTTTTCTTCGCAATCAGCATCTAATTCATGCTGATTTTATGTAAACAGCACCAATGACCGGAAAGCAAAACAACTGTTAATGTTAAATTACAGGAAAGAAACAATATTGGTACATTGTAGGAAATATTAAATTTATTTGTAATAGCTACATAACAGTAGCTCGCCTCTATTTCAGTTTCCTTATTCTGTTCACATACATTCTGATTTGACTACAATGTGCGAATATTGTATATATATATATATATATGGTCACTGTGCAATTACCGAAGAAGGATATCTGTTATCCGAAATATCTAATATTTGTGTATTTTATAGTTATTTAATGGTGATGTTGTACCCTTTTTGACTTGTTATATATATATATATATATATATATATATATATATATATATCTTTGTTGGTTACAAAGTTTGCTCAAAATGTATTTGTGAATCCTTGGTATGTATGGCGGGTGGTTTATGTAAAGCTCGAAACGAATTCCATAATAACTCACATGCTTGAGAACATTTGTAGTTCCAGCAATTCCCTCAGGGTTGTTCATACTTTGTTTATTCAAAAGTAAAATCACAAAAATACTGAAACTCCGAGGAAAATTCAAAACGGAAAGTCCCTTATCAAATGTCAAAATCAAATGATAAAACACATCAAACGAATGTACAACAACTGTCATATTCCTGGCTTGGTATGAGCATTTTCAAATGTACAAAATGGTGGTTTGAACCTGGTTCAAAAAGTATTCTAGATTTTAACATTGGTTTACAAATATTCTCCTTTATTTAAGTTATTTCCGTTTATTCGGAATATTGACACACTTAAATAACACTTTTAAGTGTACGAATATCTAAATGGCATTATTTGCTCTTGTGTGAGATAATTTTTCTGATTCATCAATGAAATGAACACGATTTAAATGGAGAATAAATCTCTTCTATACATCGATAAACCATTGTCTTCAGTCAACAAAAGCACAGATGTATCGGACTATATCATGATCTTAGGATTCGCTCTAACAGTTTAAAATCCTTTTGTTAGATGGTAGATATACGATTTCCTTTTCTCTACGCTGTAAGAAGTTTAATCCTTTGATTATCTCTGTTCTAGAAGTACTATTGTAAATACAAAAATACGGATTCTTTGCTAAAATGTATCCCGGAAATATTCTCACATATTTTATTGTAAGTTTTCAAACATATGAGCATTTTTTTTTAATTCTTTAGATTTGTGATAATAATATTGCATGTGAATAGCTAGCGTCAAAAACCTTAACATGACATTGGAAATTTGAAAAAAAGAACATTCAGGAAATACGATGTGTACTTTAAGCCAAGTATCGTGTGCAAAGGATAAATCGACGATTATATAGACATATTGTTAAAAAAATGATAAAATAATAAATATAAAGCAGACAGGCTTCCGTTACGTTAGACTTTAAGACACCAGTCTGATCTATAAAATTACCGATTGTTGCCCTTTTCTTAATGTGACATTGTTGACTCATATGAGTCTGGATTTTGAATGGCAGTTGATGCGTGCATAGTAGAAAGAAGTAAATAACAAAAGTACTAAAACCCCGAGAAAAATTCAAAACGGAAACTCCCCAATTAAAGGGCAAAATCAAAAGCTCAAATACATCAAACGAATTCCCGACTTGGTATAGACATTATCGTATGTATAAAATGGTAGATTAAACCTGGTTTTATTGCTAGCTAAACCTCTCACTTGTATAATAGTCGCATAAAATTCCACGATAATGCTTACACTGGTAGCGCATCTTTCTCTGTTGGTTTTTGAATGCTTCTGTCACTTATTTTCTTATATTAACTCTTTTTAAGTTATTACTATGATACCATTATATCAAAAATATTCAAGCCCCCAAAACACTTAAACGTTCTTTGTACTAAAAAAAATCTCTTTTTTTCGACTTTTGTACCATGTGTTTTAAAATGTAATAGACACTCATTTACTTCATTAAAGTTACTTATATAATATAAAAAAAAGATTGATTATTACAAAACGTTTCAATGAAATATTTATAAATCATTAAGCTTCTGAAACATAGGAAACAAACGTTCTTGTTCAAGTCCTTCATCCGGAGATGACTTTTATGCTAGGATGTTTCAGTTCTTAATTAATTTCCCTTTGGGGAGAAATATAAAAAGATTGCAGTCAAATCTTACGAATACATATACGTCAATAAATTATGTCGGTTGAACCTTTTCATATGATCTACTATTCCATAACACGAAGTTTATTATTTTTTTTTACTAAATTGAGGCATAAATGAAAGGATATAAATCTGTTGTTGTTACCATTTTATCATATCTGTAAATCAAATTGTAGACTTTTCCTTTTGGTTCTTAAAAGTTGTAAATCAAACTGTAAACTTTTTCTATGTTTTTGTATTCTTATAAACCTATAGGTAATCACAGAAAAGAAATAAATAAAAAAAAGTATGTTCAGGAGAGTAAAGTACAGAAGAAAAACAAATCTTGGTTAACGGTATTTGTCTTTTCTTGAATACCGTAACATACTTATATAGCTTATGCCTTATCTGTAAGAATCAGAAGCAAGTATTGAAGTACCTGAGTTAGGGTTGATTGAATCTTCTTAAGGTATGAATAAAAATGGATGTCGGTAAATATCAATGGTATTGTAAACTTATAACACTATTAATACAGAGATAAATATTTAAAGAGTAAAAGCGTGTCGGATTTATGACCTTTTATGGAAAAGAATAGTTTGACATTTCCTACATTTGACCACATTATAAAGTACAAAATCATTCAAACTGACAAAAAACCTACTTCATCAAGGTTATGAGGTAAAAACCACTACATAAATTTTACGAATATCACTAATTGGTTGTTGTCTCATTGCCATTTTAACTGTGTCATATGGCCTACATTCTTACGATTGTCTATCTGAAACAACTGATTTCAAAATATTTCTAACTTCATTTGTTCTTATTGATTGGCGCTACACTCAAAATTCAAGTTCCTGAAATATCGATTGTTCTTACTTACAATAACTGTTTCTTTGTGTTTGGACTTCACATATTTCATCTCATGTCGGTAAAATACTTTTGTATTTGACATGTAAATGGATTAAACAAGTAACAATTCATGATCTCATTAAAAAGAATGTAAAAAAAGTCATACTAGTGAGTGGTTTAGCTAGCAATAAAACCAGAAGTTATCCACTATTTTCTACGTAAAAAAATGCCTTTACCGTGTCAGGATTATAACAATTGCTATCAATTCAGTTGATGTGTTTGAGATTTTGATTTTGCCAATTGATAACGGAATGATCGTTTTGAAATTTCCTCGGAGTTTGGTATTTTTGTTATTTTACTTTTTGGTAAAAATTATTGTATAAGAACATTTTTAGTAATGTAAAATCATAATATGCAACACGGAAAAATCAAGAAAATTTTAAGAGCATAAAATTGTTTACATTTAAACAAATGTCTACTATGGAAAGGACTTTGTGAATTACTGACCGATTTTTTTCTTCGATTTCAGACAAAAGAACCACAGACAATGCAAAATAAACTTTCACTGACTGTAATAGTTTGCCACTTCATCTGCATACTATGTGACCAAAATAAAGAACAAACGAATCGGGAAAAACGCTTCAGTAAGTTTGTTGTAGGAGCTAGTGATAATGATGAAGATCCAGGTGTCAGTGCAGAAAAACGACTCAGTTCATTTATGAGAATTGGTAAATCTAATCCTGAAGAAAAACGACTTAGTTCTTTTGTAAGAATAGGGAAATTGCATCCTGAAAACAAACGTTTAAGTTCATTTGTAAGAATTGGTAAGTCCCAACTTGAGGATGAACTACCTAGTTCTTGGCCATATGATGAAAAGCGAATGAGCTCTTTCGTAAGAATAGGAAAATCAATGACCCCAAATGAAGATATCAGTAAAAGGTTAAGTTCTTTTGTACGAATAGGAAAAAACTACCCGGAAGAAAATAAAAGATACAGTTCTTTCGTACGGATTGGAAAAGATTTGACAGATTCACTGGCAAAACGAAGTAGAACAAGCTCATTTGTAAGAATAGGGAAAAGTTACGGCGAGCTGGACAACGGTTTGTTACCTGATTATGAACTTGTTGAAAAGCGTCCACACTCTTCATTTGTTCGAATTGGAAAGGCCAACACAGATCCACAAAAAAGGTACAGCTCATTTGTAAGAATAGGAAAACAGTCAGACAAGATGGGACCTGAATATGTAAAAATAGACAATGCCGACGTGGGAGCTCCAAACGATGAAACTGAAGAATCATACAAATTGATTAAAGATGTAGGTAGTTTACAAGGACCAGAAGAAGATCAAAGCATTAAAAGACGAAAGAGGAGTGCTGAGTTACTTCAACCATCAAAACGAGGCTTTATTAGAATTGGAAAGATTCCATCTTCTTCATTCATGCGTATTGGTAGAAACAGATTAATAAATTCTCTTGTACTGAGGAAATACATCAGAGAAGGGCGCAGAGGACATTCGTCTTTCATCAGGATAGGAAAACGGGCAGATTTACCAGTAGAAAGTAACATGCATGAAGATGGTTTAATGTTTTTGCTACAAAAACAAGATGTGTGAAATACTATTTCATCTGTATCACGATGACAATCATAATGAAAGTCTTGTAGATTTAGAAAAAAAATGTTACTGTTTACTGGGGGTATAAACACATTATTTCAAATTATCTCAGTTAACACAATTCTGTATATTTAACAGCAATAATGTAAATGCCTTATATAGGGCGGCCATGTTTAGTTTTGGCACAAAACTATTCCTTCAAACATAAACATGATATGAAATTATTGTTGTTCTAGAAGGTGAAAATAATGCATGACCGATTTCTGCTATATTTGCTTAATACAGCGGGTATACGTAACGTGATGAAATCTAGGGGTATTTGAACATTTGAAATAGACATAAAAAAATATATAAATTATTTTCAACATATTCTGTCAAATTAAAATTTATTTATCGATACACAAAGTGTGCGAGAGCAATTTACAAATCCAATATTTGATCAAATGATTAAAAATATGATATAATGTTGTTTTAATCTCAAAGATGAAATACAAGGCTGTAATACTGTAAATAGTTGTACAGTTTTGAAAGTTACCTTACTTCTAAAGAAATGTATGGGGAAATTATACCTCCGCCTAAATCTTTTAATCGTGTGTGTTTGTTTAGAACATTTTTCACATCCTATTTTAAAATCAAAAGGTTGTTAATTTTTACTTGAATAATATACATAAAGATCGACAACTCGGTCATTTTAATATGAAGTACACAGATACAATTTATTTGGCATTTCTGCACTGGCTAATTTCCTTTTTTAATTGTTAAAAAACAATTGATGATATGGTTCTTACTTTCAGTCAACATTTCTATGTTGAATGTAAAAAGTACCACAATTATAGTCAAGTGAACTGTGGAAGAAATGAAGGTCTAATTAACGACTTCAGCATTATTAAGTTCGATTTAAGAGATATTTGTTTGAACCAACAGAAGTTGATGGTTATTTTACTGATGGATTGTATGATGAAAATAACACTTCTTCGGATTTCCAATTAACTCGTGGGGTCAAAAATACAACAAACGATGTAGTATTCATCGATTCGATGTGGACATTGTTTTCATTGTAAACTATCTGTTTTGTTTTTCTAGCTTCTTTAAATAACAATTCCAAGCACTTTGTTCATCAAAATATAAAAACAAAATGAAAAGATATCTTTACCTTCGTCCCATTAAGCTGTCTTCAGTCTAGAAAATGCATTGAAAACCGATAATGTTTATATATGAGTAGCAATGTTATACCATAACAGGCAGGTTGACTGGAGAAATAACTTATTTGTAAATTTATGCAAATAGAGCATACTTATATTATGTACAGTGCTTTAATAAGTTTTGTTATATGTTGAAGAGCAATAAAATAATTTTATGATTTATTCGTTATTTCAATACTTTTAACGCCTTTTCAAACTGAAATCTTGCTCGTTAATTGACTTTTGTTGATATGTAAACCAATAACAATGAAATGATTCCTGTATTGGGTATCCAGAATTTTTAAACAAACTGGAGGTAGGAAAACAACTCTTCGGATCGACTCTGGTAATTGGGAAGATTTGTCGGTCGTAGATTCTATTTATATAAAGACGAGGAGATGTGAATTGATTGACAATGAGACACCTAACCACTAGAGTTCACATGGCGTGGATATAAGCAACGGTAGATCACTGTAAAGTTTTCGAAAATAAGAAAACCCTGACCGTGTAATCGACTGTAAACCAACAAGCAAGAAATATGTGAAAATGTGCAAACGAAAAAAAGGAATAGTTCTGTAATGTCAAATATGAGTAAAAAGTATGAGATTCTGACTACAAGTGAATGGTTGTCAACACTGACACAGATATTTTGGTACGGGTAAATCGGAATGTCGTCTATAAGCTTTATCAGTCAAGACCCCTGCTTTATTAACATTCTTGTAAACAGGAATATCTATCAAAAAACCTGAAAATGATGCTACTTTCTTTTGACTCTTCTTGCGATATCCCTGTATGAAGTGTTATACAATTTAAGAAAAAAAAACATGTATCGAACGAGGAGCTCAGTTGATCTCATTTGGAATTTACAATGTCTTTTTCATTAAAGGCCAATAAAACGACCTGTAGCAAAAAAGGTATGCAGTATTCTGACGATAACGTAACACATGTTTTCAAAAAATAAATCCAACACCTTCTTTAAATTTTGAACTTTCAGATAAAGATGACAAATATTCCTGAAGCGCGAGCTTTTGAATTTTCGATATAATAGCTACATAGATTGAAGCGTTTACTTTCGATGTCTGTGCTCACGATACGTGTACATTTCACATGTACTCTCGATATCAAAAGCGTGGAAGTGAAACTTTAAATAACATTGAAGAGCATAAACACCAAAAAAGCCTAATCAAAACCACGCAAACCATCAGTCAGTTTACATGAATGAAAACCTTATTTTAAGTCAAATTACGAAATTACATAATGAACATTTACAGTGTATGACCCAGTCAGGAGTCTACTTTGTCAAAATTATCCCCCCATTACGCCAGTTCATTTTCACAATCGTAGAAATGGAAGCCGTTGTAGGAATGACGCGCTACCAATATTGCTCTTGGAAACCGATAAATTTATCCACATTGCACCATTACGATCCATATATGTCAGTTGTATTTTAAAAGACAAATGTATCAACTAGCTAATGAGCATCAGTTAATAATCTTGTATGCATTGATTCAACTTAAAACTATTGTCTGATCGGTTGTCAGGTGGAATTTTCGACAATTCATAAACATTTAAAAAAAATCTAATTAAATATTTCGTGGAAGGGCAGACTTGATATTTTTAGTGTATGAAGACTAGAAACCCTAGTAATTAGAATTTTTCGAAGATATGCATTTTCATCATCCAACTTGAAAGACTGTCGTCAAGTACTTTCAGTAAAAAAAATAGCTATTCGAACACACCTTCTCTGCTTTTGTGACTCATTAGATAGGTATTTCACTTGACCCATATATTTCATCTTTTAGTACTGTGATTTTTTGTGTTATAAAGTCAACCTGTAGCTTTAATATATAAAAATGATAGAATCTGAAGCGAGACGATGTATGAAATATTCTTACTTTGTACGATATCAAGACAAAATACTCAACTCAAACACGCCCTAACGTAAAAAGGTGCACTCGATTTTCTCTTTTCGATACAATTGTTACCCATTTTTTGGAATTTTTTCTTCAGTCACATAATGGAAGGGCAGACACGAAAATTACTGAACCAAAAGATTGATATGTTTTCCGTCCGTGGTAATTTTTTCATAAAAATCGGAGGCTATGCATTTTCTTCATCCAACTTGAAAGATACCCATGTCGTCGACTTGATATCTAATTGTTCTGCTTAAGGTTCATGTGGACCCTATGGCTAAAATGGCCGTATTTTCACCTCAAAATTTACTATGAGTACAGGCAAACCTGTGCATCTGGACACGTTTTAATGCATAGCATGCCCTAGATAAATAAAATTCAAATGCATTGTATGATTTAGAAAATTCATAACTTAACTGGATTTTGCCGTACACTTTTTTTCGTCCCTGCAGAAGATGATAAAATTAACAAACAGTTGAGTTTACCTTGATATGGTCCACTCAGGTACACAGTTTAAATAACCAATTATTGTCATGTATCTATTGTCCATCTAATGTCCATGTCAATCAATACTGCTCACTTCAATTATTACCTGTGGGGAAGTTCTCAAACCTGTTTCCCAACTTAGTTTATTTTGGCACCTTCATGAGGAATGAAAAAAAGTGCACGGCAAAATCCTGGTAAGTTTTTATTTTTCTAAAACATAAAACATATTTGAAATTATTTTATCTAGGGCATGCCAGGCCTGAAATTTTTTACAGATGCGCAGGTTTGTCTGTACTCATAGTAAATTTTGAGGTGAAAATACGGCCATTTTAGCCATAGGGTCCACATGAACCTTAACTATGTACTAGATAAATTGAAAACTTATGCAAATGGTGTTTTTAAAATAAAACACCTCGTAATTGAGAAGAAAATTGCAATTTTGTTTGTTTCTATTAACTTAATTTTTTTTGTCACTATGGTAAACAATACAGTAAACATTTATCGCCTTCTCTAACAAAGAGCTTCGATTCTTTTGTTCTATTTCAACCTGATTTCTAACTGTGACCGGACTAGAATAGGTAGATGTTTTCTATGGAAATGATAATCAACGAGCTGCGATAAAAATCCAGTGTTATTAAAATAATCGCATGATCGAATACACCACTATCAATACTTTGTAAGATCTTTTGACATTCGTATGTGACGTCATTTTTATGAATTTTTGCGTTCAGTCCTTGACTAAGTCGGGTGTGTCTATTTTCTGTGTTGGTCTTTGCATTATGTATTCGGGTTTTGTTTTCTGTAATTAGCTAATACTTTAGTTTCATTATGTATATCTTTTATATTCATTTGATAAAATTTACTGTTTGCATAGCATAAATTGTTCTAAATAATAAGGATTTTCTTATCCCAAGCATAAAAACATAGCCGTATTTGACACAACCCTTTTCAACTTTTGATCTTCAGTGCTGTACAACTTTGTACTTTTTTTCACTTTCGATCTTTTATATCTGGGCGTCACTGGTGAGTCTTGTGTGGACGAGGCGCGTTTTTGGGGTATTGAATTTTAAACCTGATGCCTTTTGTTATCTATTAATCATGTGTTTCTTTGTCTAATACGTTCTCCTATTTTTTTTGTATTGTAGTCCTGTGATATTATGTTGTCATTTCAATGTTATATTTAACATTGCCATTAAAGTGCGAGGTTTGGAATGCCACAAAACCAGGTTCAACCCACCATTTTTATCTTTAAAAATGTCCTGTACCAAGTCAGGGAAATGGCCATTGTTATATTATAGTTCGTTTCTGTGTGTGTAACATTTTAACGTTGTGTTTCCGTTGTGTCATTTGTTTTCTCTTATATTTGAGTGTGAATTCACATTACTATAAGACGTGTCACGGTACTTTTCTATCCCAAATTCATGTATTTGGTTTTGATGTTATATTTGTTATTCTCATCGGATTTTGTCTAATGCTTAGTCCGTTTCTGTGTATGTTACATTTTAATGTTGTGTCGTTGTTCTCCTCTTATATTCAATGCGTTTCCCTCAGTTTTAGTTTGTTACCCCAATTTTGTTTTTTGTCCATAGATGTACGAGTTTTGAACAGCGGTATACTTCTGTTGCCTTTATTTGACGCATCAACATATACAATAAAATAGAAAACAATATATGGTAGTATTGTATCAATAGTCTATATAAAGTATCTCTAAGAAGTATTTTTTCTGTTCTTTACTCAAAAGAAGAAACCAAATAATTGGAAGGTAATACAAAATGAGTTAAATAAACACACAACACCAAGTAAAAAAAAAAGAAAAAAAGAAAAGATAAACAAAATTCGGATGACAAAAAGAAATTCTTCGAAAACTCAAGATTGAGCAATATGAACTCAACTAAAGGTGAAATCAAGTCATAAAAGGATAGGAAGTACCTAGCATAAAGATACGCAATTATGTTCAATTAAGTCATACTAGCTTCCGAAAACATGTCCAATATATGACTGTGACTTTCCCATTTGAAAACCTTGATCAGGAGCTTCCTTGTTGTAAACATCCCTCTATTACAGATATCGAGATATTAAATGAAGTCTTTTGAAAATGGTATCAGCAAGGAGATACAAAATGTATATACAGTGTAATCTGTTTAATTCGACACACAAGGGGCCAGAAAGAAATGTCGGATTAAGCAGGGTGTCGGAATACTCAGATTTTTTCTTCAAAGATAGGCATATTTTGGCACTATGAAAGTGTGTCGGTTAAAGCAGAATGTTGGAATACCCAGGTGTCGGATTAGTCAGGTTTCACTGTACATGTGCTGCTGGAAAGTTGCAAAGCAAAAAGTGAAATGTCACAATGCTTATTTATTTGAACTAGACCACAAAACTGTGACCTACAGCTACAAAGAAATAAACAAAATAAACCACACCTATGTTATTACACTAGATGTGCAGTTCGGCAATTAATTTGTCTTCGGTGATGCTCGAGATCAAAATATTTGAACGTGAAAAAACCTAAACGAACGTTAAAGGTCGTTCGTTGAATATGCGATATGACGGGCAAAATTAACTGCCATTCGAATACCAATGTCTTGACGGCACATTTTATCACTAAAACGAACATAAACATTATAGTCAACACTAACTGCTGGAGTCATTTCTAAGCATACAGTTTTGGAACCTAAAATATATCCTAAACGTAAAATCACAAAAATACTGAACTCTGAGGAAAATTCAGAATGGAAAGTCCCTAATCAAATGGCAAAATAAATCAAATGATAAAACAAATCAAACGAATGGAAAACAACTGTTATATTCCTGACCTGATACAGGAATTTTCAAATGTCGAAAATGGTGGATTGAACCTGGTTTTATATCGCTAAACCTCTCACTTATATGACAATATCATCAAATTCCGTTATTTTTACAACGATTCGTGAACAAAACAGACATATTTGGTAAAATAGTCAAATGATACTGACAAATGAGGGAAACGTGATGAATTATTATGTGACTGATTTGACTTTTCATTTCAACCAACACAGACAGATCTAGGATGTTAAGATAGGCTGATTTCTTTAGGTTTATTTGTCTTTTTTTAAATGTGTTGAATATATCGTTCCCAATTCTTTCTTTCTCTTAAATATAATATCACTTTATTGGGCATGGTTTGTCTGTCTTTGTTTGACCTTGTTGGCCAAAGGCCATAGGTACTCTTTCCATTTTGAATTTTCACCAATAGTGGCGCATATGTTGACAACATATTCTCTTAAGTGTTGGTAAAACCAGCCCCACTATCCCCTTGCGCAAGTGAATAACAGGGGCAGGCCTTGGTCAGATTGTACTCTCTCTAAATAATCAAGATTTCTTTTTCAAATATTAGAAATGTTCTTACTAATATACCAATTTAGGAATATGGCAGTCGTCGGATGTGTTTGAGCTTTTGATTTTGCTATTTGATTATGGACTTTCCATTTTGAAGTTCAGTATTTTGGTTGTTTTACTATATTTTTGTACTTTTCAGATAGTTTGTCTATACTAAACATTAAAAATTAGGATACATTGGAAGTATCTTTTTCTTTCCTGCTGTAAATATTCTTTTCTTGATGGTTATGTGTTTACAGAGATGTCTAATATTTTAATAATCGTAATGTTTGATCATTAACAACATTCACAACAGGAATACGGATATCATAAATTGGTTAAAACCTTTGTTCAATTGTAGCACTAATATCGGAATTTACTGTAAAAGCATGATTTCATTTTCAGAGATTTAACAAATAATCTTTAACGCCGTGAGTGCATGATACGCCCGTTAACAGCAATCGTTACATTTTTTTAAACACTTACGTTCTACAATTCTGGAACAAAAAAATATCAAAACGAATACAGACAATCAGATCAAGATTCCTAATTAGTTGATTACATTTCAAGTAAAAACATCAAAAGCATACCTGAGATCGTGCCCGGCATTTTAAAATTTTCTTATTCTAAGAAAATCAAAGACACAAATAACTGGAACAAAAATAGCGAAGATAGTCAAAAATTTAAATCCCCAACACGCTTGAATTCCTTAAAATTAGGTAAGAGTTGGATTAAAATCATTCAAGGCATAGTTAATGTGTGACATGTTAAAAAGTTGTCAATGTAAATACTTCATGTTAGTTTTCAAATTATAAAACAATAGACATAATACGATTTGGTATAAGTGCTAATGATACAACTCTCCATGCATGTAAAGCTTCATAAATAGAATGAGCATTATCATGTTTCTGTAACTTATGCAGCTAGTTGAAAAATAAATTTAGGTTGGTACGAGAAAAAATAATTCTCATTTACAATCAGACCAAACTGGACATGATGTACATCATAACGGATCTCCTTGCATTGGAACCATTATTATAATATACATTTTGAAGATTACCTGTTCAAGACGCAAAGATAATCCTTTATATTGAAAGTGTCTGTCGGCGTACTCGAAAACTTAGCTGTAGATGGCTGGAAATTGTATCATGCTAAGGAAAAACAAACTGTTTATGTTTGTCTCCTTAATCACACGAATAGTTACGTATCTTTTGTTCTTAATACACCAATGATCCCCGCTTTTAACTTGAATTATCAATTGACATTGGTCGCCGGCCTTATAAACTGGTGTGTTGCGTAGACTGGTAAAGGGCCGACCTGTTTTAATTTATTCAACAGTGAATAGTAAGAGGATGCAAAATTCCACTTATAATTAAAACATATAAAAAAGACGATTGCCAATAAGGCAACTTTCCACAAGAGACCAATATGACTACCAGGAAAATCAAATATACAGAAACGTGTACGTTAACGTTGACGGCTGTTTGTCGATTTACATAACTTGCATTTTATTTTGTGATTGTTGCATTTTCATTGATAAAAAATATTATCTTTTGTAGTTTGCATTTTCTTATTTCAATATATATAAAGTATATTTATTTGAAGTTATCATAAAGATTATATAGAAGGCGTATTAAGATATCAAAGTATTTTACCAGATTATACCAGGATTACAAAGATTACACAGAAAATTAATTAATGTTTCAATGATCGTATGAAAATATTAATAGAAACATTGGAATTTATCATAAGTTTGTCATATTAAAGAATATTAAGGATGAGCAGATCAGGTTTATAAAGGTTCGAGATGGAGAGTCAATGCATTGATTTCAATTAGAATTCATGAAGATTAAACCACAATAAATATATTTCCCTTTAATTGGTCAAAAGATGAGAATTGTAGCATATGTCAAAGCAATTACTTCATCCCCTTAATAATGCCATAAAGCCTTTGATACGATAAGGTAATCCTCAAACCTCGGCAATATGGAACAATAAATAGAATTTGACTATATTCCTGGTTGATTCCTTGCGTTTCGGGAATTTTTCTGTGTACTGAACCAAGAACATACTTTTTTAATTCCATATTTCAACTCGCGAAAGCGTTATGTAAGGAGAACAAAGTCTGTAGCAGAGTATAATATGGTGAATTGATTAAGAAAGACAATGAGGTGTTTTGTTTATGAAACACATAAATTCTACCCGAACATTGAATGTGAATATTATTTCTCAATTCCAAACAATATAGTTTTAAAATTTGTAAATTTTTCATAGTTGAAATAAAAATGTCCATATGGACAAATATCGCCACGCAAGAGATTCAGGCCCTGTTTCTCTCGTGATATTTAAATGGAATTTATGTAACTGTTATTCAAACGTTCTTCAGTTGTGATTTTAATAATTCTTCTGCTTTCTGTATGACAAATTCCGGTATGGTTGCATTTCACCAATATATCACAATGGCAAAGCCGATGATATTTCAAGTCACATGAGAATTTTCACAAGTAAAGAACCGAAAATATCAAAATACCGACATCAAACCATATATTTTGGAGTTGAAATCAGAAAGTCGAAGTTAAGAGGAAAATTCCAATAGGCTAATACACCGACCATTCATCCTTTAGAGGCGGCATAGGTCTTTATCTTCGGACTAATTTTTTTCCGACTTTTATTTTTTTTTAAATCTAAAATAACGATCCTTTTTTTCCTGTCTTTGAAAATGTGTATTATTAAATTAATTGTTTTCGTTTATATTCAATGGAAACTTTTATCACTTCTACTAATAAATATTTTTATTGAAGAAATGTATATTTAAACAATGGATTTTAAACCTCCTTCTTCAACAAAATAAAAGACGTATGATCTGTGCCTAACCAGATATGGATTGACTTATTCGTGATGGTTAACAGTTAAACAATCATTACTTGAGGTTGCATATAAACCTACCCAAACAAAATTCACATCATTAATAAAATTTATCAACCGAGTTCAAAAAAATAGATTGGTTAATAGAAATTGGTGTACCCTTTTGTTCAGAAATAAAACATTTATGAAATTTTACAAAGTGTAACCTGCATGTTCTTGCATTTTGGACGAACCTGTGAGATGTATGCCCTATAAAATGAAGACATTGGTATATCACAGTTTGTAACATTCTATCAACACTGCCTACTTTATAATTAACTGCGAGCTCGTCCAGGACAGTCTCAAAATCATCTATTGGTATTGTCATGTATGTAACTGAAATCAGTAAAGCCATACGGAGCATGTACAAACCGTATTATAACCTATACAAACAATAAACATATTAGTCATTCAGTCTCGATCCATTTCCACTAATATAAAGTGACTGGCCGACATCTACTACAATTTACATTATTTCAGGACAATTAAAACAACAAATTTAAGATGTACGAGTTTCTATCATCCAATTTTGCCGATAATTCTATAAAGCGTGGTTTTTTGAAATCCAATTAATACTTCAAATGGACATAGGTTTTGTAGCTAATTGAACTTTTATAGTGTTAAGTATGTGTAAGGTTTCAATTTGTATTGCCTAACTATATCAATATTAATATAATTTCCCACGCCACACAAAGTCTGTCATGGCAGTTTAATTACTCGTTGAGTTAGTCACATGTCCCAAATGTATATTTCCGTCCAAAGTAAATGCCATATCTGTCGTTTCATTGTGTAAAATTCTATTTCCTTGAAGGTTTAATTCTCAATTTGAGTTTTATATTTTTGCATTTGAAGTTAACGAATTGGAAGTCCCTGGCTAACTGGATTAACCTGTATTTGTGATTTTAAACAGATCCAACACCACTTAATTTCGTATCAATCAACCTGCAATTGATTTCTACGAATCTTGTGTTCGGTTAAAACTGAGGAATGAATATTGCGACAGCTATTATTACCCTTTTTTCAACGCACAATCTTGAAGTATATATTTTTTAGTATACAGATATTTCTATGTATTTTTCTTAACGACAGAAATCGTATACAAGGTTTGAAAAAAAGACATACATCTTATTTCCAAACGAGTATACATTCAATCAGAACTCCCACGTGCGGCATTTAAGTTGTTTTTTTGATTTCAAAGAAAACAAAACCTAGCAAGAAATGATAAAATTCTTACAACATAGAAATCGTTCCTTTTCTGAAAGTTAAAGGTAAAAAGTACAAAATGACATTATTGTTGTTTTTTTCGATTCCTTTCGTATAATAATAAAATTGATTTAGCTGTATGTGTCACGGGAATACCTCTATATATCATATACCTATTATTTACATCAAAAGTTCTAGTTAGAATTAGTAGATCGGTCTGACCAAGAACACATTTTATGAAAAAATAATGAAAATAATCAAAGAGGTTATTACTTCGAGAGCCGAAGAAAAAAACTGTTTTTTAAGTATTTATATCAATGATATAATATAGCTACGTGTTATTTCTCAAAAAGTTTTCTATGCCCAACATGTTTGTAAATGGTTACGAATTTTTTAAAGGTCACTATGATGTTCATCTGTTATATTTAGTTACATATTGAAGTAGACAAAATAGTGAAGTCTTGTTTACTCATTATTAACAATCACAACACTCTTACAAAATTCAATGGAAATTGATTCCCCTACGACGGTACGACAGAATTTCAGCCAAAAAAAAACCAAAGTTATGCAATTATGTGTAAGACCATAAGATATTCTTTGGTGTTGGGTGAGGACTGATGCAGACAGATTTTTTAGCCATGGCATTGTCACTTTGGTATCTTTCGCTTCTCATTTTCAAGTAGTTCTGGAAAGAAACTTTCACTTTTTTGCTAAAATATCTATATTTTACAGGGGGGAAAAAGGGAAAGGCCAAATGATTAAAATAAACTCATCATAAGTGGGAAGTATTTAATGAATTTTTGATATAATTATCTGATACTATATATATGCGTGTTTCAGTAACATGTCCCTTTTAATTAAGATATATATTGAGCTTAAATAATCTATTTTAAATGGTAAGTATGGGTTTGGTCATTGTAATTATTCTACGTTTGATGAAAGTCGGCTGGATAGTATTCATGATCCGATTTACTCCAAACTATTCTTAATTACTAATGGTCACGTAAAGAATGGCGTAAAGATCGTTTATGTGTAGTTTGATGACATAAATTAAGGCGATAGTAGTTTATCGATGTTTAAAAAAAATGATTTAAAAGAGAGAACGTGTGGTTTTTAGATATAAATCTGGACATCTTTATTTACATATTTTGACATTAGAATAAAGTTGATAAATTAAAGACAAATAACACCACATAGAAGTAAGAGCTTGTTCTGTTAAACCATTTTAAAGAGAAACAACCTTTCAGACTGTATAAAAATTTTAATAGTTGCGTAAAGATCAGGCATGTGAAGTTTTTATACATAAATTAATCCGACACTCTCAATTTTTTAATCTCGATATCGATTAAAAAGAGACAAATGAAAAAAAAAAGTGAAATCGCATGAAATTCAAAAGGAGCGCGACCAGGTTCAACATCTGAATAAGCGCCCCCTGCTATGCATGTATCCTCCACAATACAAAATCACAACGTGTATTTTCTGGATATGAATTTGTATCAGAACTTCATTTCTATATTAAGACAATAATATAAAGTTCACAAATTATTAAAAATAACGTAACATAGTAGGGAGAGCTTGTTCTGTGCAACAATGTTAAACCCATAACCTTTCAGATACATAACAATTAAAATAGGTATTCAAAAACTCAAAAAATTACACCTGGTCTTCAGTATTGATTATCAGTATTGAATGTCTTCTTGATAATAACGGTATAACTGAAACAATTTTAGTTGATTGTGAGGGTCTAAGAAGGATTGAGACTTCCAAACAGTGAGGACGTCACTTTATAACCAGCGTCGCGACTATCAGTGAAGACGTAACCCCTGTTACGGAGTATATGACGTTGTGCTTCACGGCAAACACTACTCATTGGTGTTCAATTACACAGTTGATCATTTGAATTCGGACATATTCCTTGCTTAGTCTGACTTCAATATCAAAGTCCAAAAAAATATAAAAAAAAACCAACCTATGATCCTCTTAATTTCAGTCTGGGTTAAAAGTGTTTCATCTACCGGAAATTCATTCCCCTATTATTTCATTTGAAAATATATTTTAATAATAAAAATATACTAAAAACCATTTCATGTCCTTACTGAATGATTTTTTCCAATTAATACAGAAATGTTAAATTTTGTATGAAATTATCATATGGTTATATAGGAAAAAAATACACTAAATTTCAATATTTGCATGAGAACGATTTCTCTGTAATGACATTTAGAACATAAAAAACATTTAAAAAAACTGTCCACATTTGTAAGTTTATCATTATTATTATTTTTTTGTTTGTATCAAAATCGAAGCTTAAAATATATTTGGACAATGTTTAAAAACCAAATGTGTTTTATACAAAATGATAGGGGAATTTGGTACACTTGTGAACAACGACTACAACGACTATGTAGCTTTACGCTGTAATCGAACAAAAGAAATTTTGTAAGTAATATCAATAATAACAATCAAAAATTAAAAAAAATTATTAAAATATATGTGAAGTTAATCTATAATTCTAATATAATGTATGTGAAAATGGGTGCATTCGTATTTTTTCATAATTTTAAATTGTGAAATTCCGTCCAATTAATTAAAAATAAGATGTTTGCTGTAACCATTTTCGTTTTAATGATATGAAAATACTGGAATTCTCTTAATTCATGTTTGCTGTCTAAATTATGTTTGAATGTTGCATGAAGGAACTCCAATAAAAAGATTTTTGACACTTTTCTATATTCTAAAAATAAAGACTTATATATTTATAAATATTGATTTCCCGTATATAATTCTGGTGACATGTAAAAACTTCACACCATTAAACAAAATATTCATTGCAACACCATATCATTTTAAACAAAATTATGTGCAGGTTTTTTTTTTAGAGAAATGACACTTCATGTCAATAAAAATATATTTTTCAATTAATTTTAATACATTCTATATATTTGTAAATCTATTTTCCAACCTTCATTCACTATATATCTTAAAGTGTAAATGCTACATATAACAATTTTGTCGATATCTAGATGCAGTTCAACGAGGCCTAAATGCTTAAAATATTTCATAAAAAATACGAAATGCTGTCCCATTACGTCTACTTCACCTTAAATACAAGATTGATGTTAACTGTTCTGTCTGGACGTTACATCTTTGTTTGGGATTTGTCTGCCATACATCATACTTCGTAAACTACAAATCAAGAAAGATAAGCAGGTGCGTGATCTTGATGTATTTGGTCATGACATTAGGGATGACACGGAAACCACCAATTAAACATCTATATTGAAAACAAACGACTGACCATCGATAGATACTATTATGTTGATAGTGTAAACATCCTCACCGAACTTTGATTTATTGTCTGTATTGTATGTAGCTCCATTTTAATCTAGGTGGAGAACCAATTTATGACCATTTACGTGCTTGGTTAAGATTTGGTATTGAAATGAAAGTTATGCAATGAATGTATTAGGTAATTCGTTAGATAATAACTCATCAAAGATTAAAGGCTACTAATTTGGTATGTCAGACGCGCGTTCCGTCAGAAAGACAAAAGAGCAACAACGAAATTTGTATATATTTATGAAACTGAAATTAGTTGACCAAATTTACGCTCCCTTGTTTTGATATATGTAAAAAGAATGCAATCTCCCCCCTAACCAAAGTTGTCTGAAGTATAACAAGACCAGGATCCAATACTGGAAATACGGTACTTTATATAGTTAGAATGATTGAAAAAGTAAAATCACAAAAATACTGTTCTCCAAGGAAAATTCAAAACGGAAGGTCCCTAATCAAATAGCAAAATCACAATCGAATAGATCACAAGTGTACCTAACTTGGTACAGGCATTTTCTTATGAAGAAAATGGTGGATTGAACCTTTTTTAATAGCTAGCTAGACCTCTCACTTGTATGACAGTCGCGTCAATTTCCATTATATTGACAAACATGCGTGCACAAAACAAACAGACAAAATAGGTTAAAATGTCAAAAATACAGCAGTTAACATTGTGCTATAATTCTGATCACTAAATAAACATATATCTGTTGTTATTTATGTATTATTGTCATTTTGTTAATTTTGTTTGGTTACATCTTCTGACATCAGACTCGGACTTCTCTTGAATTGAATTTTAAATGTGCGTATTGTTATGCATTTATTTTTCTACATTGGCTAGAGGTATAGGGGGAGGGTTGAGATCTCATAAACATGTTTAACCCCGCCGCATTTTTGCGCCTGTCCCAAGTCAGGAGCCTCTGGCCTTTGTTAGTCTTGTATTTTTTTAATTTTAGTTTCTTGTGTACAATTCGGAAATTAGTATGGCGTTCATTATCACTGAACTAGTATATATTTGTTTAGGGGCCAGCTGAAGGACGTCTCCGGATGCGGGAATGTCTCGCTACATTGAAGACCTGTTGGTGACCTTCTGCTGTTGTTTTTTCTATGGTCGGGTTGTTGTCTCTTTGACACATTCCCCATTTCCATTCTCAATTTTATATATAACAATTAAAGAACTGATGTAATGTTACCAGCTAATATTGACAGGTGTTATTTTTAAAAAGGATTGTATAGGACCATTTCCAAATTTTAAAATGAAACAAAAAATCAATAAAACCAAACAAGAAAATTTTAAATACAAGAAAACATTAAAAAAACTCCAAACAAAACAATTATTTAAGTGGTAGATTCCAATTTAATGTCATACCATTTCTCAAATAGCGATTGTGAAACTTTCATACCCCCACAGTAAGGTACTAGTATACAGAATTTATAATAATGTTATACTGTGCACTTTCTGTTTTATAATCTGATGCGAATTATTCTATCTCAATTTAATGAAGCTATACATCATATATTTCCAAACATCCCTATATTTAAATTAAAAGTAAAAACTGAAATAGTTTTGTTGGTATCTGATTATTACCTGTTTTGAAAAAATAAGAGAAAACATTTCACAAACCATAGATGCCACCCCTTAAATAAAGGCAACAATAGTATACCGCTGTTCGAAATTCATAAATCGATTGAAAAAACAAATCCGGGTTACAAACTTAAACCAAATGCAAGAGGAGAACTGTGACACAACAGAAACATAACATTAAAATGTAACACAAACAGAAACGAACTATAATATAACAATTTTTAATTTCCTGATTTGTTACATGACATTTTAAAGAAAAAATGGTGGGTTGAACATGGTTTTGTGGCATGCCCAACCTCCCGCTTTTATTGCAATATTAAATATAACATTAAAATGACAACATTAAATGACAGGACTACAATATAAACAAATAAATGGGAGAACAAAAAGGACAGAGGAACACACGAATAATAGCTAACAAAAGGTACCAGGTTTAAAATATAATACGCAAAGTTAAAGAGCATTGAGGACCCAAAGTTCCAAAAAGTTGTGCCTAATGCGGCTAGGGTTTTCTGCCTGGGATAAGAACATCCTTATTATTCAGAATAATTCATACTTTTGAAAACAGTATTTTTTATAAAATGACTATATAGTAGATATACATGATAAAAACGAAGTGGTAAATAACTACATAATAAAAACGGATACAGAAAACAACATAAACCAGCACATAAAAAATCACAGCCGAGTTAGCCAAACTGACAAAATGACGTCACATTTGACTTTTTGAAAATTTCACAAAAATAGGATAGAATTAGGATAGAATTCAAGATTAGATTTGTAATACTGATATATAACATTTAGAAATGACAATGAAAGTTACAATACTAATTAATATCAAATTGTGGTAGTAATTAGATAATTAATTGCATTATCTAGCTATGTCGGTATTTATTCTAAATCAAACTGTAAACCAAATATATCGTGGTTGACCCGAAAAAATATGCGCTACGTATAACCCTTATATATGTTACGGCGAATTTGTATAATCAGTGATTATGTAGAAACCCCACAATTTTCAGGGATTATGTAGAATTGCTGGTTAGTTAAGGAATCATATATAATCACTAAAAAAATCAGAGATTATGTATAATCACTTGAAAAAATACCAGGGATTGTGCATAATAACTGAAATGAAGAATTAGTTTTATTTATATAAAAAAAAAATGAATAAAATTAAATAATTTGTTCTATAGCATCCTATTAAAACATCATTGTACACATACATATATATATATCAAAATGTTAGGTACTATACGCACTATTTAAGAATGTTAAACATAATATTTAAAGAACAATCATTTATTTTTAAAACTAAATTTGGATGGCATTGACTAATGCACGTTTGCTCTGCTTTCTACAGGCACATCTACTTGATTCACATCTATTGTTTTACCATAACATCCACATTAAAAAAAAACCTTTGTCCTTCACATACCGAATCAGATTTTACAGCACGCCTAAGGAAAATAAAGTTTTTAGTGCACACATTTGAATATACAGGAATCAGCAACTTCGAACTGATTTCTTGTATAAAATCCGAGCAGGATACTATGCATTGTGGCCAAGCGATATCATTTTTTTTTAAATAATGAGGTTCAACAGTTCAATAAAATATCACTAGAAAACTGTTCACTTAAAATTTCAAGGAATAAAAAAATAAAATAATAATAAATTGTCTATATCTTTTTGTATCAAACAAAGGATCTTTTAATTATTGATAATTCCTGTAATCATATTAGGGAATTTGTAGAATAATTATTAAAATGTTCAGTGATTTTGTGAAATCATTGGTCATTTTCAGTGAATATATATAATTACTAATAATTTTAGTGATTCTACATAATCTCTGAAAAATCAGGGATTCTACATAATCCCTGATTATACAAATTCAGTGTAATATATATATAGGATACATCTGGTTAATGGTTAAATCTATTCTTACAGGTGTTAAATATAAGATTTGATCCATTTTAATTTCTGTGTTAATTCAGGATATCGATTATGTAAAACTTTATTCTTAATTCCAATGGTCATTCTAAGTTGGGAAAAAAACACTGAAAAAAAAAAACATTCTCTTAAAGAGATGTACGAAGTTATATGCGCTACGTATAAAAACGAGAAAAAAAAATAACTTATGTATTCTAACAACATGTGATGATTTTCAAAAATGTAGTGAATGATAAAATCCAACACGAATTAAGACATATTTATATGTATCATATCAAATATTTATACATATTAAGAATTATGTATATGTATACATACATAATATCAAATATTATTGGATGTTGAATTGACCAACTGAATGCCAATATTTGTTGATAATTAAACATTTATATGTGTCCCTTTTTTTCCCCTACTACCAAAAGGCTGAAAACAGAACATTAAGACTATAGAATTGCAAGTATGCTTAATCTGCGTTGCACAAATAAGAGAAGTTAGTAAATTTGGATATATAATATAAATTAAAGATGATTTTTGTTTAACGAACTGCAATGAAAGGTGAAACACTTGATATTAAAAAGACAAACAATGGTTTATAAAACACTTCATATATTTGTTATTCTCGTGGGATTTTGTCTGTTGCTTGGTCCGTTTCTGTGTGTGTTACATTGTAGTGTTGTGTCGTTGTTCTCCTCTTATATTTAATGCGTTTCCCTCAGTTTTAGTTTGTTACCCCGATTTTGTTTTTTGTCCATGGATTTATGAGTTTGAACATCGGTATACTACTGTTGCCTTTATTTATTGATAAAAACAAGACTTGAGAAAATTATCGAACAGGCATAGTGATAAAAAATAAAGTGCTTAACATATGTCCGATGATTCTGCCAAAAGCAAAATGATTAATAAAACACAACAAAACACACAGAAATATTGTGGATCATCATTCGAATACATAGGCAACCACACGCAGACGCATTGGATTTTTTTTTGCTATTCTAAATGACGTCATCATGTTACTCATG
Organism: Mytilus edulis; assembly: GCF_963676685.1. Lineage (NCBI taxonomy): Eukaryota > Metazoa > Mollusca > Bivalvia > Mytilida > Mytilidae > Mytilus > Mytilus edulis. The sequence goes on from NC_092350.1 coordinate 32,015,419, forward strand.
TTACAAGTCAGTCATTGGTTAGGTTGTAAGTAATGAACTAGATAACAACAGGATTGAGTCTCCAACAATTGTAACAGGGATATTTTATAATCAGAAACAAAAGTCATGATTGCAAATGTAAAACTTTTACCTGATACGCACTTGCTAGTTTTAGACTTAATTTCAAACAGAGCGTATGTACACGTTATAATTATCCTATGTCTACTTACTTTTTGTACTTTTAGGGATACCAATAAAAGGCATTTCAAAACGAAAAGTCCCTAATCAAATGGCAAAATCAAAAGCTCAAACGAATGGATTACAACTGTCATATTCCTGACTTGATACAGACATTTTCTTGTGGATTAAACCGGGTTTTATATCCAGCTTAAACTCTTACTTGTATGACATCAAATTCCATCATATTGACAACGATGTGCGAACAAAACAAACAGACAAAATAGGTAAAAAAGTAATAAATAGGGGTACAGCAGTAAACACTGTGTTAGAATCTTATTCACTATAAAAACAAACGAATATGTAACATAGAAGATCAAAAAGGCATATAGACAAAGCACACCAGCAAAAATGAAAGGCAAGAAACATTTTACAATAGCACAATGACACAATGACGGGATCTATAGGTACAGAGCCATGTCGTATGTATCAAAGAAACACAAAAAGCGATATAGACAAAGCACATTAGCAAAAATGAAAGACAACAATACAAAAATTAGTATACAACAGTAACACAATAACATGATGTATAAGTAAAGAGCCACTCAGCCACTTCATATGTATCAACGAAACACAAAAAGGCAAATAGACAAGGCTTATTAAAAAAAAATGAAAGACAAGAATACAAAAAGTTGTGAGAACAATAACACAATGACGGGATGTAGAAGTACAGAGTCACTTCAAATGGATATGACCAAAACAAACTAAACAGTAAAAGTTATATTCATAAATACAAATTAAAAAAAACTAAAACACATTGAGATGATAATCAACGTCAGTAACCAGAATCTATACTTCAAGACGATCGTGTATTATTTGTGAAGTTTATCCGGACTTTTTATCAACAATGTCTTGGTACCTACCGCCGATGGTTTTTAAAAAAAAAGGATGAGTCGTATTTTGACATACCCCTGGTTCATCAACTTTCTGCTCAGACACTGTTGACGTTTAACAAAATATATGAGTAGCAGTTTTAAGTTATTGAATACAGAAAAAGTTGGGAAATGTATATCCCATGTACAGGGCAAGTTGGTATATTGCTACTAAGGTGGGGGAATATTGATAATTTCACAAGCAAAATCGTCTCGTTTGTCATAGATTCTGGTACTGAGGTGACTGAGTATGTCAAATTCAAAGTAAAAAATCGTTTGTCATAGATTCTGGTACTGAGGTGACTGAGTATGTCAAATTCGAGGTAAAAAAAATAGGCAAAGGAAGACGTGTCTGTGGTTTCTATAATTTTTAGTTCTGGGCAATATATTAATGGAACCCAATCTGAAAAGTTCGGATTGTTAATGGAAAGAACATCATCAATATATCTGAACGTGAAATTAAATAACCTGACTTTTTTTTATCTTTAGGCAGAGGTCGGCAAGGAGAGGCGCACAGTTCCTTCCCATAGGAATGCCGTCATTTGTTCAAAAAGCCAACCTCCAAATTCAACAAATATGTTGCCAATAAGAAACTCCAGCATACTGATCACTTGTTCCTGTGTAGAATGTTTCACCTTTTTGTTCACTATTACCCAAAAGATGCCGTATGGTTTCCAAAGTAATAAATTCATAATGCATGCTAGTTTTTTTTCTGTTAAAAAGCCTGTTGGATTATTTACTTTCGACGATTTTTCAATTTCACATGGGAAATGGTGGTATACAGGGTTGCAAAATCAAAATTTTTGATAGAAATAATTTCAGAAAAAGATTGAGATTTAAAGGAGTAGGTCCGGTAAGACCCCTTTTTGGCCCCAAAATATAGCAGTTTTACAAAATTGTTAAAATGTAAACTTTTAAATATATATTGGACAGTAGAATGCTTCTGCTACATAAATATTGGTTGTTTTTGGCAATACAATGCACATATATCGAGTACTAGCACCATTAAGTCACGCTAAATTACTGAAATCTTCACAATTCTATCATTTTAGCTAAATTTTAGACGGTTTTCATGTAAAACAAAATTGGCCACATTCGTGTTCATCCTTAATATTGAAATGTAAGTTGTATTTTATGATAATACATAACATATATAAAGATTTTGGATGAACACGGATGCGGCCACTTTCATTTTTGACAAAAACTATCTAAAAAGTGACATTTTTCGACATATTTGGTAGATTTTTCATATTTGAGCTTGAATCGGATCGTTTTCAATGACTAAATCAGTTAAAATCTTTCACATAAACTAATTGATTCAAATGAAATAGACACTTAAGTGTTTAAAAAGAGGTCAAATTCATTCGTCAGATGAACTTGAAATTTGAGGCCAAAATTGATCCTTACCGGACCTACTCCTTTAACCAGAAGTTAGTTTGTTAGAATCCACATAGGAAACCAATGCAGTCTTGATAGATGAATTACCCGATCTACTCCCTAAAACTGCTTGAAGGAGAAAAATAATATGGAAAACTCAGATCAGTGCAGTATTTTCAGTCAAATAACTTAACACAGTCATGTTTTGACATCAGATGTTATTTCTGACATTGCAGCTGATTAATAAGATTATAAAATAAATTGCTTTGCGACCCAAGAGGTTCAACCCTGAACAGTTGGGGCAAAAATGGTCACAATATCTGTGCTTGATCCAGGGGGCTGAATTGGGATTGTTATTAAATATTTGACACATAACAGGTTTCTGACAAAGAATAACTGTAGTCAAAGAACATAGAATTGGTTATATGATTTAGGTATAAATGTTTGAATACAAATGGGGCTAAATTTCAAGTTTCAAATTGGTTGGACTTTAACTTCAAAAATTTTCGCTCATTTTTTTTTTACATAAATAAGGCCGTTAGTTTTCTCGTTTGAATTGTTTTACATTGTCTTATCGGGGCCTTTTATAGCTGACTATGCAGTATGGGCTTTGCTCATTGTTGAAGGCCGTACGGTGACCTATAGTTGTTAATGTCTGTGTCATTTTGGTCTTTTGTGGATAGTTGTCTCATTGGCAACCATACCACATCTTCTTTTTTATATTAACCAAATACTTTAACCTGAAGCTGGACAGACGGGTGAATTGCTGGACAAATGAACAAAAGAACACACAGACCAGAAAACTTAAAACTCCTAGATGGGGCATAAAAAATAAATAAAAAAACCTATGCAAGAATGTGAAACTTAATCAAGCTCAGCAATACTGCTGTTAGGAAAATTGGACACTCTCTTCAGTACTGTGTTCTCTTGTTAAATAACCATAAATAGCACTAAAAATATTTGACAAATTTATTCAAATATAAAAATAAACAAATAACAATTAAAAACTATATACTATTATGAGTATCTTATTCTGTTAACTTACATAAGTATAATTATGGACCTAATCTTCATTGTTCTAAACATAACATATTTACAAATAAAAAGCAGCAGATATCAATTTACTAATAAAATTTTAAAAAATATAGTAGTCAACTGTTACCACATAAGAACAAGGCATTAGAAGTAAACACTGTTAGATACACTATAGTTCAGTCTATGTCTATTTTAAAATAGACAGACCTATGTATTTTCAGCTCTATGTGCAATACAAGTATGTCAGGGAGATAGGTAGCAATGTTTTAAGCCTTTATATTGTTTATCACAAGTCCGTTGGGAAGATGTTTAGCAATGGTCTCAGTCTTTTAACACTGGTAGAGACTAGAGATGCCCTCGGTGCCTTTCCTGCCATTTGTATGTTGGTATTATACTTTGATGATGATGTTAACACTTCTCTATTAGTATTCTGGAAAAGAGGCGAATAAAATTATGATACAGCGGTTAACATATTAATAAAGTTTAAAGAAGAAATAGAAATAAAGAAATTTATTCAAAACTTGAAATAATATTACACATCTCATAGTGATCTTATAATTGAATTCAAGAAAAGATAAAAGTAAGCTGACAAAATATGCATAAATTTATTTAGAATAATTAATCCATCCTGTTAAAATGTGTTAGAAAATGACATGCTATCAAATCAAGAACTTAACCTTTATTTTGTAATGTGTATTGAATTTGTAGAAATTTGATGATTTATGAGAAGAAAACATAAACGTAGTAATATGAATAACTTAAAAGGTTATCATCCTTGCTATTTCAATGGAAAATTTGAAGTGATGGCCGTGCGACTCAGTCTTTCATTCCTTCATACTACTTTCTGTTGACCTTGTGCCTTTTTTTAAATTTTGTTTTGTTTGTGGATTTAATTCCCCCCAAAAAAGGAACCACAATCCTTAGAAGTGCAATAAGTCCTTGGTTTAGAGTCTAAACTTTTGGACAGAAAATTGACAAATTTGGAAGCATAAATTTTTCAATTTGTTGTTGGCTTCGATTCCTTCAATCGCGTAGTGGAATTAACTATTTTTGGATTCTTATAAATTCTATATATAACTTTCGGACTAGTTTAAATCTCGGTCTATTTCTGAAATTTATTCTTACATACTTTTGATTTTTTAACCCTGTATGCTAACATTGCCTATGTAAATTTTAAAATTGTTTGTATGCACATTGAACGACCAATTTATGTGATGTATAAAATTTTCTGACGTCAGACACTCAAATCAATGAATGTGTTCGTAGATAGTAGATGTTTTTGTGTTCTGTTAAATTGTTCCTTTTAAAATTGTTATACGATGATGACTGATGTACCCATATTTTGACTATTTTATTTATTGTGTCTGTTTATTTAACGCATCAATGTAAATTTATCGGAATTTGATGAGACTGTCATTAAAGTGAGAGGGTTAGTGCTATAGAACCAGGTTTAATCCACCCTTTTCTACATTTGAAAATGCCTGTACCAAGTCAGGAATATGACAGTTCTTGTCCATTCGTTTTTGATGCGTTTTGTTATTTGATTTTGCCATGTGATTATGGACTTTCCGAATTGATTTTCCTCTAAGTTCAGTGTTTTTGTGATTTTACTTTTTTCTATTATCTATATATGTCAATAAGGTCTTAGTTCCTAAGTGACCAGAGATTTTGGTGCTTGTTGAAAATTTATGTTAAAGACATCAAGTTCAACAGTTAAGAAAAATAAATCTGATTTCTATGACTTTATAATGACCTCACGATATTGTAAGAAAACAGTGGTTTTTGGCAAAATTGGAAAACCTATGAGTTATTTAACCAAAAAGGGAACTAATATGAGTAGCCAAATTCATTGAAAGGTCAACTTTGACAGAGGGAGTAAGAACCTTAGGTTTTCAATAATACTGTTTTCTAGCTAATAAACCCTTTAGGGACTAAAAGTCTACCAGCAGTGGCATCACCCAGCGCTACTGTGCTAATACTTGAAAATAACACTTAGGAAATGTCATGCTATTTAAGGTTTACCTTGAAATGTATAATTATTTGAAAATTATAGTTAATCCTTACATTTTCTGTTTTTCTTTTTTGCTGTTTAGGTTCAGGCTTTTTGTTTTTATTCTTCAAACACTGATATAATCCTGAAGAGGCCATTAGAGGGTTATAACTATCAAATTCTTCTATCTGTAAGTAAAATGTAACATGTGACAAAAATGCATACTTTTGTGAATTGTTTGAAAACAGTTTCATAATCAGGTTTCAAATTTATGATTTCATAACCTGCACAGAATAAAAAAAAGGTTGTACTTTGTTGCATTTATGAATTATAAAAGAAATCAAGCTGGTATCGAATTAAATATTGAATTTTACACATCTTCAATTTACTGTATTTCTTAATGAAGATGTTAATACCTCTTTATTAGTATTCTGGAAACAAGTTGCATACAATTATGATACGACTGTGAACATATTAATAAAGTTTAAATAATGAAAATAAATAAAGAAATGTTATTCCTAACTTGCAATATTAATAGCGATCTAATACTGACTTTTAATACTTAATTCATGAAAAGATTTAAGCAAGATGGCAAATTATGCACATTTCCTAAAATTTCGCAACTTTTTGTTTTTGGTTTCAGACTTTTATTTGATAATATAAAATTATTCATACAGCATATTTGATAATATAAAATTATTCATACAGCAGCTATACCGTTTTCTGTTGTCATTGTTCTCCAAAACCGTAACAAAGTAATATTTTGAATACATCATGCCATTTTTCTTTAAAAGCAAATGTTCATTTAGTGATAGAAAATATTCTTTTTTTTTAATAGCAATTAACATTTTGTAAAGTTATTATTGTAGTCCTTATAAATTGCAGTATAAAAACAATATTTGATCCAAGTCAAAAATTAAATGATATGCTTTAAGTAATTAATATGAAACTGCTGAAGGGCTTGGTAACCTTGGCCTTTCCCAGTTTATTGGCCTCATAACAAAAATGATACTTTAATAACATTGCCCTAATTTATATATTGTATTGTGTACTTGTATTTTCTCCTTAAATATAAAAAAGAAGATGTGGTATGCTTGCTAATGAGACAACCTTTTACAAAAAAATCAAATCACACAGAAATTAACAGCTATAGGTCACCACATTGTCAGCTATAAAAGGCCTGGAAAAGGCCCCGAATTACAAATTAAAAGTAATTGAAACGAGAAACTATAAATTTAATTTTAGGATTATACTTGGTTCTGTTTGCAGACCAACAACTAGATGAAATCAAATACAATTTTTAATGGCTAAGTTTAGTAGAAACCTATAATTCCAACCAGATAATCCAAGAAGCAACAAGAGTTACACCTGATTCTAGTACACTAATTGATCATGTCTATGTCACCAATAAAAATTTGATACTAGAATCACATGTTGCTTAAATTCTCAATAAGTGATCATTATTCAGTTTTTTTAACTAGAAAAGACAAAAAATCCACTTATATCAAAAAAGATATTCATACTTCCATTTCTTACAGAATTTAAAAAAAATTCATTGAGACAAATTTTCTTAGTGACTTAGCTATTGCACCTTTTGATAAAATTGAACATGAAAGTTACCCAAATATATGTATTCAGATGTGGTATGACATATTTAATGGAGTTCTAGATAAACATGCACCAATTTTTACTAAAAGATTAAAAAAGAGAAAGGCAACCTGAATGGTTCAATAATGAAATTACATATGCCAGGAAAATGAGAGAGAAATACCATAGATTAGGAATGTGGTTCGAGTTCAAATTTTGACCAAACAGGAAAAAAACACATAATCGATGAATCCAAAAGAAACTTTTATTCAAAGATGGTAAAAAATTCAAAAGCTTCAAAAGATTAGTGGAAATGTATTCACAGTCTTAACCCATCCCAACAAGAACCAGATGCTCCGCAGGGCATAGCTTTATACGACCGCAGAGGTTGAACCCTGAACGGTTGGGGCAAGTATGGACACAACATTCAAGCTGGATTCAGCTCTAAATTTGGATTGTGATTAAATAGTTGACACAGCATAGGTTTCTGACACAGAATGAATGTGTTCTAATGAACTTAAAATTTTTGTTTTCTCTTAGAGCAATTCACTATGCTGTTGAATATTAATCCTCTCAAAAAAATGTTTGAAGAAATTTTCTTTTTTATTTATGAAATTTCAAATGAGAAAAATTGAACCCAATTTTTTTAATCACATCCCCCTTTCCCTTATTCCAAAACTAATCTCAATTAAAATTTCTAATGGAGTTTGCAACAATAACTACTCATTTAAATACATCATTAAATATTAAGATGTAAAAAAACTGCTTGTTATCACTGAATGGTAAAGATTATTTTAATTTATCAGTTGGTAGTAAAAAGTGAATATACCGGGGTACATTGTATATTGTATATAACAAAGATTTAAGTTGATTCTGGACAAAGAAAGATAACTCCAATTAAAAAAAATACTTGTTATTGCACAATATTTTGCAATTAGATATTTCTTGCTTACTATTCTGGACAAAGAAAGATAACTCTAATTAAAAAAAAATTTGCTATTTCACAATATTGTGCAATTAGATATTTCTTGCCATTGCGCAATACTGTGCAATTGAAAAGACTTGCTATCAAACTCTGCAGTCAAAGGTACAAGAAGATTCACATGGTGTTGAGGAATGGTGCAATGATAACAATTATGTTCATCAATGAAAATAAAACAAAATTTATGATTATTGGAACAAAGCAAAGAGCAATGCCACATTACAATGAGAGTTGTTTGACTATTAACAATCAAGTGGTACAATCTTCCACATGTGAAAGTCTCTTAGGCATTAAAATAGACCCTTCCTTCACATTGACAAACCAAATTGATGTGATCTGCTCAAAAATTTCATCTAGGCTATATCTACTGTTAAAGATTAAGAAATTTCTAAATCTAGACTGCAGAAAATTATTCTATAATGATTATATCTTGCCACTAATTGATTAGTGTTGTATAGTGTGGAGTAGTTGTAGCATTGAGGGTTTAAATAGGATATTAAAATTACAAAAAAGAGCTGCTAGATTAATACACAAAACAGACCCTTTTGCTCCTCACGAGCCCTTATTCAAACACTTAAACTGTTGACAGTTGAACAGAGAATAAAATATAACAAGTTTGTGATGACATTTATGTGCATTAAAAATGATGCCCCATCATATCTTACTGACAAGTTTTATTATGTTTCAGACAGAAATCCATACCCCTTGAGAAATGCTGTTCAAGGAAACCTCATACTCCCTAAACCAACAAGAATGTGTCCCCAGTACACGAATGCCCCACTCACACATTCATTTTCTATGTTCAATGGAACAAGGAATTGGGATAAAAACTCTAATTTGGTATTAAAAATTAGAAAGATCATATCATAAGGAACATGTGTACTAAGTTTCAAGTTGATTGGACTTCAACTTCATCAAAAAGTACCTTGACCAAAAACTTTAACCTAAAGCAGGACGGACGAACGAACGCACAGACCAGAAAACATAATGCCCCTCTACTATCGTAGGTGGGGAATAAAAACAGAATAGTTCAAAAAATCTATTATGTATTTTGGACCATTCTTGTGGAATAATTTGCCAATACTGTTAAGAAATATTACAAATGTAAATTCTTTAAAATACAAAATAACAGATCATTTATTGAATTCAACCTAGCTGTATAAATAATATTGAAAACTGATTATGTCATCATGTTTATTTTTTCATAACATTTTATCAAGTTGTATTGAACTTTATTATCACCCTTTACTTTTTATACTAATGTATGCAAATGTGTATGTTTGCATTTTGTTTGATTTTACATGATGTCAGGGTAAAGTATTGTTGTTGTTTCCAAAAGTATTCAATGACGACAAATTTGAATCTTCGTCAGTTTTATGAGTAGTCCTTGTTAATGTCAATCAGTTTCAAGAAAACAAAATATGAAATGGGGTCTTTCCTGGACTATTACTTTCAAACAAAAATCTAAAACCACTTAAAAGTGATTTTTTATTCTCACCACTGTAACATTTAAGCAGCTGAGTTCCATCCTAATTTCCAATAATTAGTCTAATGAAAATCCCAAGGAAAAGCTGTGACAACTACCAATTGTTTACATGTGATGGAAATATACCAGTACCGTCATGTCACCATCATTTGTTTTGGTTTTATAATAAAGTGACTTTTGTACTTTTAAATGCATTAATTTATATCAACAAAGATGACAATATTGGATAAATTTGAACTATTTTAGTTTATCAAACATTAGAAAGTGATGTTAGTATGGAAACCCTCGAGGGACAAAAGTAATCTAATCTGTATTGTTATTAAAACAAGCAGTGACTTTAATGTAAACAGAGCTTATTTTCACATTATTGACATACTTTGATGATTTAATTATGTTTTACAGCAATAAAGGCTTTGTTATGACATCATAGAAGTGCAAGTGAATGACATCATTGACCAAGCAAATGCTTAAAGCAATATAAAATATAATTAACATCTCTATGATTTCTTTTAATTTCCCTTGTATACCTACATGAAGTTATTTCCTTTCAGAATGATAGGACTTTCTTTTGAAGAAACAACTCGGACAATATCTAGTAACAATGAAATGTGATACAAGCATAAAAAATGACCTATTTAAAGTCATTATTTAACCTGGTTTAAATGCAAATTACAGTATTTTCAATGTTAAATTCATTTAAAACTTATTGTGTTTTGTTGCGATTTGAAGTTATACTACATCAACAAACCTTCTATAATTGCTTTTATCATTGTTAGTTGTCTGATTTTCAATCATACCACATCTCCTTATCTTTATATAAAATGTGTTCAGCAAGAGACTTTATGGTATTCCATCATTATGAGTCCTACAATAGCCATGCATGGAGAAGGTTCCCTCCTCACATATAATCTGTTTTGCATGAGATTTTTTTGTGTATTAATGTGAATAATGGGGTAGGGTTAGTATAACATTAGAAATCACATTCTGATATGTGATACATGCAGATATTTGTGAAATCGCAATTACTAATTTGCATTTTTGTCCATTTTTGAAAAAATTACAATATTAAATGCATGCAATAATTTCTGACTTTACAGAATTACATCAAACGGTTAGGTGTGATAGACCTGGGAATGTATTTTGTATTTTGCAATAGCATCTCTGTATTGTATTTTAAGCTTGGCCTTAGATAAAAAGCTAAAAATAAGGTTTCTTATAAGTCACATTATGCATTATTGTGTTTAAGTCTCTATTTTCTTTATTTGGTTTTAAAAACAATCAGTGAACAAGTGATCTTTTATTTAGGTATAAGCTGAAGTATAAAATTTTACCTTTGTATCAGTGACTTACATTATTTAATCATGAAATACCTTGAAATTAAGTAGAAACTGCAGAATATTTTATAAATTAAGTAGAAACTGCAGAATATTTTCTTAGAATAAATGCAATAAGAAATGTTAACAACTTATCAATATATCTATAGATATACTACTGCAATGATATCAATGCCCACATGGTATATAACTTAAATGTCTAAAAAATAATGTCAAGGATGAAATCTGGAAATGAAGGTGAATCTATAAAGTTGGAAATGAAAATAATACTTTATAAACTTTATGCATCCAAAGGGCTTTTTCTGCATTTATCTTTATCAAACAGAAAAGCTCTAGTGCTAGTATTTGAAAGTCACAGGTGAACAAGGGCCTAAAGACATTTGGATATTTTTTACCAAATTGGTCTGAAAAAGAATAGATTAAAATTTATTTCCTGTCAACTTTTTCTGAAAGAGTCGGAACCTTAGATTCTTAGTAATATCTAAGTCTATAAACCATGTATTGAAGAAAAGGACTTAAAAAGAGGACTAAGACAAAATGTTTCAAAATATAGAATTCTGACATTTTGCTACCTTTTTCAGATGTTGTTTATTAAATTATGACAAACCTGATGTAAGGATGAACTTATAAGGTCTATAGATTCTTCTGTGGCACCGCCTAGTGATGTCCCTGTCTGACATGGAAGTAAATATTGACAAACCTGATGTAAGGACGAACTTATAAGGTCTATAGATTCTTCTGTGGCACCTCCTAGTGATGTCCCTGTCTGACATGGAAGTAAATATTGACAAACCTGATGTAAGGACGAACTTATAAGATCTAAAGATTCTTCTGTGGTACCTTCTAGTGATGTCCCTGTCTGACATGGAAGTAAATATTGACAAACCTGATGTAAGGATGAACTTATAAGGTCTAAAGATTCTTCTGTGGTACCGCCTAGTGATGTCCCTGTCTGACATGGAAGTAAATATTGACAAACCTGATGTAAGGATGAACTTATAAGGTCTAAAGATTCTTCTGTGGTACCGCCTAGTGATGTCCCTGTCTGACATGGAGGTAAATATTGACAAACCTGATGTAAGGATGAACTTATAAGATCTATAGATTCTTCTGTGGCACCTCCTAGTGATGTCCCTGTCTGACATGGAAGTAAATATTGACAAACCTGATGTAAGGACGAACTTATAAGATCTAAAGATTCTTCTGTGGTACCTTCTAGTGATGTCCCTGTCTGACATGGAAGTAAATATTGACAAACCTGATGTAAGGATGAACTTATAAGGTCTAAAGATTCTTCTGTGGTACCGCCTAGTGATGTCCCTGTCTGACATGGAAGTAAATATTGACAAACCTGATGTAAGGATGAACTTATAAGGTCTAAAGATTCTTCTGTGGTACCGCCTAGTGATGTCCCTGTCTGACATGGAAGTAAATATTGACAAACCTGATGTAAGGATGAACTTATAAGATCTAAAGATTCTTCTGTGGCACCTCCTAGTGATGTCCCTGTCTGACATGGAAGTAAATATTGACAAACCTGATGTAAGGATGAACTTATAAGGTCTAATGATTCTTCTGTGGCACTGCCTAGTGATGTCCCTGTCTGACATGGAAGTAAATATTGACAAACCTGATGTAAGGACGAACTTATAAGGTCTAAAGATTCTTCTGTGGCACCATCTAATGATGTCCCTGTCTGACATGGCAGTAACAACTCCTGAACAGCAATAGATTTAACCAACAATGTGCCATTAGGAGCAGGCAAGAATACAAAACTTCCATTGGGTTTTACTTCCTGGTCCGACCTTGATCTGTTTGATACAGGATTCTCTAATTCACCTATTATCACTTGATCCTAATCATAAAAAAATTAGACTTCCCAATTATTTCTACTTTTTTTTCTAGTATATGTCTTACCATTATATTTGTTTTTAATATTATATAATTGCCCAATATTGGTTATGCCAAATGTTTCTTTTGAATTTTCAAATGAGATGAATTTGGTAATTCTTTTAACCCAGTGTGAGCATATAACTCTAGTATCTTCATAAATCAACAGCATAAGTGGACTGAAAATTGAAACAAATTTGCTATGTTTAAAAAAAAAATTGTGGACATTGCAAAAGGTAAGGTTTAGCAAAATAAAACTTTTTTTTTTATCAGCATCATAATAGTATGTAGCATTATAAGAAATTGTCTTATATTTACTTCTTTGTTTAACAATCTGAATAAAAAATGTACACAAACATTACTTCATTCTGAATTAACACTTAGATGCATCATTGTATAGATTATGAAGACATGTAATGTGTAGGAGGATAGTATACATCCTAACCTAATTAAATAATTCTTATAACATTAATTTTTGTAAACAATAACGAAAGTAAAATAATGCGGCCTTAGAAATTAAATCTTACTTGTACTACCAGTTATAACATAATGTGCCATTCACTTTTATAAACCATGACAAAAGTAAAATAATGCGGCCTTGTAAACTTAATCTTACTTCTTTTACCAATTATAACATAATTGCATTAATTTCAGTATACAACGAGAAAAGAAAATAATGTGGCCTTGTAAACTAAATCTTACTTATTTTACCAGCTTATAAAATAACATAGCGCATTATCTATACAATGGCTCTGAATAAGGAAAGAAAAGCCTCTATCTTTTTATACAAGTTATAACTTAATGGGTATTATTATACAATGAAGAGGGGAAATAATGCAGCCTTTTAAAATTAAATCTTACTATTTCTACCAGATTTTGCCATAATGCATTTTTTATAAAGTGGGGAAAAAATTAAGTAGCCTTTTTAAACTAAATCTTACTTTTTCAACCAGCTTATAGCATAATGCTTTAAATAGCTGTTGATTTTTCTCGAGATCATCCCAATCTATTTTCCAACAGTTTGTGGCTAAAGCTATCATTGGCTGCAAAAATAGACACATCATGTTAGATGCAAGCATAATAACATCAACAATTTGATATCTATATGGGATTTTCTAATTAGTTTTTCAATTTTAACTGTTCAGAATAGTATTACTAAATATAACTAAAAACGCTTTAAATTGCCTTCAGCATTAATTTAAAAAACAAAAACATGGTTGAATATATCTTTTGACACATGATTGTAAATGTAGATGGCATTGATTGGTATATATGGAATCCAATTAAGGTTAGGAGGAGGGCTGGATAATCGATAGTTTGTTAACCAGCTACATACCTCATGCTCTTGAGCCTATTAGACAATGGCAGTTGTACTCTTTCCATCAAATTTATTTTTTATTTTACAAATGACCAATATTGGGTTGCAAGTTTCTTTTGAATTTTTAACATCTGGTTTAGATAAACTTTGTGATATTTTTAGGCCCTTGTGATCATTTAACTATTGTTTTTATTTGTTTTAATCAAGAGTGTCACCAAAGTTACATGTAGGAGGAGGTTTGGGCACTGACAATGATATGTTTAACAATGCCACATTCTGTATGTGCCTGTCTCAAGTCAGGAGCCTGTAATTTAGTGGCATTCGTTTGTTGCCTTTAATACATCATACTTATTTTTCTTTTGTTGTTTTGTACATATCTCAGGCTGTTAGTTTTCTTTGAATTTTTATTACATTTGTAAGTTTTGGGGTCTTTTATGTCTTACTTACAGCTTTTAATCATTGTTGAAGGTCATAAGGTGACCTGTAGTTAATTTCTACACCATTTGGTCTTCAGAGGAGATCAGATGTCTTATTGACAATCTCATCACAACAGCACAACTTTTTAATTACCAGTATTAAATATATATAGTTTACTCTAAGTAAGGTGACAATTTTCAACACTAATGATTACCTATATCTATGCTGGTAATCATACCATATGTTGAATTTTTACAGTATAGTCCATGGAAAAAATTTATTATATTATCATTTAATTTTACAAACCATTCCATAAACAATAGAATCACACAAATCTTGAGAAGACAGAAGTCCCAGAATTTTGATCCTGTAGATAGGAATAGACATCCCTAGGGCTTTACTGGTGGATGGGAAGGTCTTCATTGTGGCAGAGTCAGGATGGACAGTCTTAAAAAACCCAATACATATACAGACTAATTCAAACTACAAAACATATGTATTTTTTAACAAATACAAGCAAAAAATACATTAAACAAATAATCATTTTGTATTAACATGGGCTAACCCTTACAATTGACTTCAGAAAAAAACCCCACAAAAACACACAAATTAAAACTGGGAGTAAATGGCTTACACATTTAAAATGTTCAACTTTTCAACAGGAAATATTTATCAGATAAGTGCAGTCTTAACTGATATAACTTACAAAATTTCCATAGAATGGAAGCTGTGCTGGGTTTAGTATTCTCTCTCTTAAATCACACTTAATCACCACACTTTTCTCATCTGAAAAAGAAGAAAAAAACCTACTGTACATCTTCAAAACAAACATTTCTAAAGCACAAAAGTACCTATCATTGATATATTATAAAGCATTCAATCATATCATATTTATTACTACCTGATGAATACTTATAAAGGGAATGTGGTGTGTCACATCAATGAGATCGCAGCAACTCAACAATAAAAATCACAAAAAGACATGTAGTTTTTAATCATATAAATGCAGCAAGACAAAACTAGAGCCTCTAAAGAGCCTGTGTCGCTCACCTTGGTCTATGTACATATTAAACAAAGGACTCTGATGGATTTATAACAAAAATTGTGTTTTGGTGTTGGTGATGTGTTTGTAGGTCTTACTTTACTTGCTGCTTACAATTATCTCTATCTATCTCTATCTATGATGAACTTGGCCCAGAAGTGACAGTGGAAAATATTTTGTGAAAATTGACTATAAAGGGCAATAACTCCTTAAGAGGTCAATTGACCATTTCAATCATGTTGACTTATTTGTAGTTCTTACTTTGCTGTGCATTATTGCTGTTTACAGTTTATCTCTATCTATAACAATATTCGAGATAATAACCAAAAGCTGCAAAATTTTCTTAAAATTACTAATTCAGGGGCAGCAACCCAACAACAGGTTGTCCAATTCATTTGAAAATTTTCAGGGCAGATAAATCTTGACCTAATAAACATTTGTAACTTCATCAGATTTGCTCTAAATGCTTTGGTTTCAGAGATATGAACCAAAAAATGCATTTTACCATATGTTTTATTTTTAGCCATGTTGTCCATCTTGGTTCGTGAGTGGGATCAACGGACAGATTTTTTTTAAACTAGATACCCTAATGATGATTGTGGGCAGGTTTGGTTAAATTTGTCAAATAGTTTCAGAGGAGAAGATTTTTGTACTTTGTTGTAGATCTTACTTTGCTGAACATTATTGCTGTTTACAGTTTATCTCTATCTATAATAATGTTCAAGATAATAACCAAAAACAGTAAAATTTCCTTAAAATTACCACTTCATGGGCAGCAACCCAACAACCAGTTGTCCAATTCATCTGAAAATTTCAGGGCAGATAGATCTTGACCTGACAAAGAATTCTTCCCCATGTCAGATTAAATGCTTTGGTTTCAGAGATAAAAGCCTAAATCTACATTTTACCCCTATGTTCCATTTTTAGCCATGGCAGCCATCTTGGTTAGTTGGCCAGGTCCCCGGACACATTTTTCAAACCAGATACCCCAATGATGATTGTGGCTAAGTTTGGTTAAATTTGGTCCAGTAGAAAAGAAGATTTTTGTAAAAGTTAACGATGACGGACAACAGACAACGGACGACAATGTACAATTGGATGCAAAGTGATGAGAAAAGTTCACATGGCCCTTTGGGCTAGGTGAGCTTAATAAGGCGGAATCTGTTCCTAATAATTTTCATAATTCCTTTTTTCAAAGATTTACGGAAAGTTGATTTCTGTACATGTGTTGTCAACAGGAATGGTCACTTTTTTTGCTGACGTCACAATAGAAAATTTTAGAAATCAAGAATATTTGACACCATATTGGAGCAATCTATTGCTGAGAAAAAAAATTTCACTAGGAAGGAGAAATATTTTTCTCACACCGATCAAGAAATGTCAAAATAGCACAAAAATTAGAAAAACAATGTTTACTCTTCTGGAGCACCTGCTTTCACAGTCATTATTAGAGCTTATATCTCCCATACTCAAATTTAAGATAGATGTCTGCTTTTTACAGAGGTCCTTTAATCTAATTAATGTATTTAAAACTCACCCTTTTGAAAAATTGGTATCTTATGGTGATATTACACTACCATGTTTTAACAGATGCCAAAATTAATCTTAACCCCTTTTTCTTACTTGATTCACAAATGAACTAAAAAATCTTTACCTTTGCTGATTTAACGTAATGGATCCTCCATCATAAAATGTAAACTAGACAAAGTGATGCCCCACTTCCACTCTGAAGTATTATAATAAAGTCAGTCTGAGACAATGCAAATGTAACATTTTATTTTAAAATACACAAAATTGAGCATGAGAGCACATATAGGTTTATTGTCATTTCTGGGCCTTTTATAGCTGACTATGCTGTATGGGCTTTGCTCATTGTTGAAGGCCATACGGTGACCTATAGTTGTTAATTTCTATGTCATTTTGGTCTCTTGTGGACAGTTGTCTCATTGGCAATCATACCACATCTTCTTTTTTATAATTATGGTTCACTGTAGGACTAAACTTTCTCCAAAAAGAGCAATTATTAATAAAAATAAAAAACCTGATCACATGCACATCTTCAATATATGTACAAACAGCAAGCAAAGTGAAAAATAACCTTATATTCAAACTGTAGGAGAAGTTATCCAGAAATGCTATGCAACTCTTATGCAAGTATATATTCCAAAAATGACAAAGTTCAACTATCTCCCAAAAAAGCAAATATTAATAAAAATCAAAACCCTGACCATATGCACACCTTTAATGTATGTACAATCAGACAGCGAAGTGAAATCTTCCTAGGATTCAAACTGTAGGAAGAGTTATGCTAAATTACTATATACCCATAATGGGACGGATGGACAGACAGGGGTAAAACAATATGCTCCCCAACTTTTAGTTGCGGGGGCATAAATATCATGCATAGATGACTTAGTTAAGTTTATATTCATACATTAGTTCAATAATTTCCTTATCATTATCATTACAAGAAAGTCTTTTCATATGATTTTAAGACAGTAAGTTGACATTTAATTATCTTTAAGGAAGTTGATATATTGTGTTGATATTTATTTATGTATTCAAACTCAAAACTTACTAAAGTACAAGCTTTGTACGACGGTCTCATCTGCACGATTCTTATCAACCCAAAATACTATTTCTTAGAAGATTATTTTGTTGCATGTAGAATCTAATTAAAGGTGGTGATTTTTCAATGTACAATCCGTCTTAAGTTAAATATATTGGAAATAGCTTAAGATACCTAAGACATTGTCATGTGGAACTTTAATTATAACGAACATCCTCAAATGATGTCTTTCTTCTACAAAGGAATAATGTATATAAATGAGATCATTTATCTTGGCTTTTTAATATATCTAAATGGATCATTTTTGCCTTTTTACTAGGCTTTTACAGATTTTTGCAATATTGTTTTTCTATAAATTTTGATTTTTCTACGTTTTTTTGTAAATGTTTACTACATATTTGTGAAACAACAAGATTCCCAAACCTTCAAATGATTATGAAAAATAATACCTGCATATATAGCATAAAATTGAAAAAAAACCCAAAAAAACTAGAGGCTCTCAAGAGCCTATGTCGCTCACCTTGGTCTATGTGCATATTAAACAATGGACACAGATAAATTCATGACATAATTGTGTTTTGGTGATGGTGATGTGTTTATAAATCTTACTTTACTGAACATTCTTGTTGCTACAATTATCTCTATCTATAATGAACTTGGCCCAGTAATTACAGTGGAAAATATTTTTTAAAAATTTACAAAAATTTATGAAAAATGTTAAAAATTGTCTATAAGGGGTCAATTGACTATTTTGGTCATGTTGACTTATTTGTAGATCTTACTTTGATGAACATTATTGCTGTTTACAGTTTATCTCTATCTATAATAATATTCAAGATAATAACAAAAAACAGCAAAATTTCCTTAAAATTACCAATTCAGGGGCAGCAACCCAACAACGGGTTGCCCAATTCATCTGAAAATTTCAGGACAGATAGATCTTGACCTGATAAACAATTTTACCACGTCAGATTTGCTCTTAATGCTTTGGTTTTTGAGTTATAAGACAAAAACTGCATTTTACCCCTATGTTCCATTTTTAGCCATGGCGGCCATCTTGGTTGGTTGGCAGGGTCACCAGACACATTTTTTAAACTAGATACCCCAATGATGATTGTGGCCAAGTTTGGTTTAATTTGTCCCAGTAGTTTCAGAGGAGAAGATTTTTGTAAAAGTTAACAACGACGCCGGACGACGCCGGACGCAAAGTGAAGGGAAAAGCTAACTTGGCCCTTCGGGCCAGGTGAGCTAAAAAACAATAAGATTTTCAGACTTAAAATTGCTTTGAAATATAAAACCATTTAGAATATATATTTTTTTGAAAAAATCAATTAAAAGTATTAAATTCTTCAAGATTATATTTCATTGTACTAACATTCATTAATCTTTTCTACTTAAAGATTAAGCTCCCAGGTCCAAATCCATACTGATATGAAAGAATGATTTTCATAACTTCAACAAGTATTGTTTTTAAAAGGTTTACTGCTGAATTCAGTTATGGCATTTATATTTATACTTTTTTATCTTAGTTTTAATTGTGAGAATTACTTTTAGTCATTTATACAATAATTAGCTACTGCATGAATGTTAGTTTTGCTTGTTTTTTGTTCGCTTTATACTCTTTTTTTTTAATTAATTGCCCTTATTTGCTGTGCTTGATATCAGAAAATATGATTTGCATGATATGCTTATTGTTTTATGTTATATATATATATGTTTGTCGGTTAAAAGCTCATCAGAGCTTATGCTGTATTGCTTTAAGTATACCCAACTTTAAATGATTTATCTAGGAGCGAGGAGAATGATTTTGCGGGCTTACACAGGTCTCTCAAAGATGAGGCCAGAAAAATTATATAGTTTCTCTCTATCTGATATAGTTTTCACCATAAACACAAAACTGGGAAATAACTACTATAAGGAGTTGTCAGACAATTTCAGCCTGATGATTTATTTGTAAATCTTGTCTTGTGGGTTTTTAAAAACAAATAAGGCAAAAATTGAATTTTTACCCCTATGTTCTATCTTTAGCCATGTCATCCATGTTGGTTGGAAGGGAGTATCATTGATTACATCTTTAAAACTAGATACCCCTAGTATGATTATGGCCAAGTTTGTTCCAATTGGACCAGTAGATTCAGATGAGTGGATGTTTGTAAATGTTACCGGTCTGCAAGTGAAGAGAATAGCTCACTTAACAGGCCAGGGGAGCTAATAAGTAGTCGATCAAAAAAAGTGAAACTGAGAAATAGTGTTTAGAATACCTTTAGACTTATTTACCTTCATCTTTCCATATAAAAACCAAGTACAACTAATTTAAAAAGTCAATGAGTTTTTCTTTTCTTTTGTATTTTAAACAACATGACAGAAGACTGATAAGGAATTAAGACAGCTTGGTTATTTATAGTTTTATAACAGATTCTCAATAAAGTGTTCAATATCATATCATCATTACAATTCATGAACATCCTATTCATTGAAAGTTCAAAATATCATCATATGTTAAAATATAAAGTTAATAATTGAATAGTTGCTTTGATGGGTTTTGTTTATATATAGTATGAAATTCTAAACAGTGTGGCTGTGGCCATTGATTGACACATTAAATTCATCCATTGACTGAGACAATTTACGTGAACGTTTGTCTGTAACGACCACTGTTCACGACGTACCTAGGATAGACATTTAAACTATGGGGTCACCAAAGGTTTCTTAACGCCTTTAATTATAAAGTAATTTGAAAAAATAATCAGAATAACCTTTATGTTTTGATTTATATAATTGGTATAAATCAAAACATAGTGTTATTTCTGATTAACTTTTTCGAATTACTTTATTGAGGTGTTGAGAACCTTTGGTAATAAAAGTGTCATTAAAAAGTACATAGTGATCAGTGGTCGTTACATACAAACGTTCACCTAAATTGTCACAGTCAATGGATGAATTTAATGTGTCAATCAATGGCCACAGCCACACTGTTTTGAATTTCATTCTAAGTGTCCAATTTTGTACTTGATGTTTCATATATCTAGTTAAAATTTAGGAATTTAGCCAAATATTTATTGCTTTTACTGCTGTCACATAACAAAACTTCTATCCTATGACATGGTTTGATAGACCATCCAATGTAATAGACCAATTAAAAATAAATAAATTTGGTGTATTTACTGTCTTCTGATTGGCTAAAAAATTGGCTTTATTTTCAATGTTATCAATTTTTATGGAGACACGCCCACTCTAACGTTGTGTATTCATACGCAAACATCTGTGTACGTTGTTATTAGTATTAATATATATCTTTGAGCATTATTTTTGATAGAAATTTATTTATAATGAATGGCAATAATTTATTTTGAATTTATTGAACCATAAAATTAATTTTTGACTGTTCACATTTAACATAATCCGCTTTGCGGATTATTCAATGTGAAGAGTCAAAAATTAATTTTATGGTTCAATAAATTCAAAATAAATAAAAGCCATTCATTAAATGTATAACCTTTTCTTGGGCATACAGATATGACCTTGGGTCAAGGTGTTATTGAATTATTAGCAATACATAAGTAAAATATATGAATCCAAAACTGTAGATCACAGATGGAGCATTGTAACACGTTTGTTTTCTTCTTTTGGAGAGCAATTGACTGCCCTTTTTAATCCATAAACTATAATATTTTGACATGGGCAACAACTGTATCAAGTTTGATCAAGACAGCCCACTTTAAGATATGACCAAGTGCCCAATACAACTGCATGTATCAGATTTGACTTTTGTATATGACTTTGGCAAGGTCATAGCCAACAGACCCTTGAAGCATGACTTTGATCCTAATATCTATAAATATACTCAAGACACAAAGCAGGATATGGCAAAAAAGAGTGGACCATCATAGAAATGTTTCCTTAATGTTGTGTTATTCAAAACAATAATACATCAAGTATACATTTGTGTGGGCATATTAAATTACTTTTTCTTATGAAAAAGCCCTTACATTTCAACTAAGTATAGACTGAAACTCTAAAATGTCCACATGTATTTTTACATTGAACTTGAAAAAAGTGGGATTGTAAGTACCAGTATATCTAAATGAAATAAGATTGCAATCGTCATCCCTATATTGTTTCAAATAATTACAAGCTATAAAATTACCATCAACTTCACACCAAAATTTAAGAGACATGACTTGAAAGAAACTTTCATATTGATATTTCAATGAAAGACCAGCTGTAAAGAATCTATCATTACACATAACACCAACAACAATGAATCCCCTGGAACAAAAATTTACCATTTCTGAGATAAAACATTATTATTCTCTCTATAACCTTGATATCTGGGGTACAATAAATAATTAAGTATGAACGTCATCAGTGTTTTGAAGCGGAACCATAAAAAGAACAATGAATTTATGTGATAATCTGTGTCATTAAATCTTTCTTCATGCAAACTGCGCATTAAATTAGAATTATTCTGGATCAAAGGTAATTAATTCTTTGTAGCATCTTAAATTATAAATCAATCTCTTTTGCAATCATTAAATTTCTATTATTTCCTTCCGTTATCACTTTGAGTCTTTTTGTCATGAAGACAGAAAATCTGATGTCACTCGCCATGTGAGCTCTTTAAACATGTTTTGTCTCTTTATTGGGTGGTTCAATATTGTCAATAACTGAATTACTTAAACTAGCCAGAGGACACAAAACTACACTCAAGTGATGTAGATTTTTTTTTTCATCATTTAGTTTATAACAATATCAAGACATGTACATGGAAGTACAAAGAAGAATAACTAGAGGCTCTCAAAAAACAACACTTGGCCAGCACCTCATAAGGAAAGGACTATTCATGCTATGCTTGATTTCATTCAATTCCGTGGTTCTCTCGAAGAAGACTTTTGTATGCATTTCCCATAGGGTCCTATGTTAAACTAAGCCCCCCGCTGGCAGCCATCTTGGATGATGGATCGCAGACAAAGTAACAACACTTGGTCAGCATCTCATAAGGAACATTCATGCTATGTTTGGTTTCATTCCATTCAGTGGTTCTCTAAAAGATGTCATTTGTATGCATTTCCCCTAGGGTCCTATGTTAAACTAAGTCCCACCCATGGCGGCCATCTTGGATGATGGATCAGCTACAAAGTAAAAACACTTGGTCAGCACCTCATAAGGAACAGTTATGCCATGTTTGGTTTCATTCCATTCAGTGGTTCTCTAAAAGGAGTCATTTGTAAGAATTTCCCATAGGGTTCTATGTTAAACTAAGTCCCCCACTGGGGACCATCTTGGATGATGGATCGGCTACAAAGTAACAACACTTGGTCAGCACCTCATAAGGAACATTCATGCCATGTTTGGTTTTATTCCATTCAGTGGTTCTCTAGAAGAAGTTCAAAATGTAAAAAGTTAACGACGACAACGACAGACGACTACGGACGACGGACACCAAGTGATGAGAAAAGCTCACTTGGCCCTATGGGCCAGGTGAGCTAAAAAGGAGAAATCAAAAGGCCAATGCTTTGTCCGTTAAGTTCTAAATTGAAAAGGTACTTTAAAATCTAATAAATAATATTCTTCAGATGTTAGTAAAATCCTTAAGTCTGTCTGATATCATGTATATATATTTAAATTTAGTCTTAAACATTTGCTTTAGACTTCTAGCATTTATAGAAAACCTGGTTAATAAAAGAACAGAGTTCCAATGTCCCAAACGTTGCGTGTATTTTATATTTGCAAGGGGCATAACTCTTTTAAAAGAACACCATTAAAATAGAAATTGTCTGAGATATTGCTGATATTAATCTATAGTATAAGTTTGATAAAAATCTGTCAAGAATTGTACCTGTCAGAGCACTAACAAGACCTGACGGACAGACACACTGATGGACAGACTGATGGACAGATGCCCAGTATTTCCATGTCCCCTGCAAAACGTTACATGGGTACAAAATGCCTTTTTATCATATCTTGTTAAAAAAAAAATTGATAGGATAAATGTATTTATAAAGGTTACTTGGGAACATGTGTATGTGTTTACTTTAAGCATGTGTGTTCAAATCAAAACATGTTTATGTTTAATTTGATTGGACAACAGTAATTTATTACCGGTTTAAGTTAGGGACAACATCAAATGTTCAATGAAGGATAAAAAACTTAATTCACATAGTTTTTTCACTGCAACCCCCCCCGTCTTAACTTAATTTGGGAAAAATTGATTGACCCATATGGATATATGTAAAAATCAATGTCGGATAACCAAATCTTGCATTAGTTCAACCCCCCCACCCCAAAACTATTTGAATTAAGTTTTTTTATCTTACATTGATCTTTTGATGTCTTCCCTTATATCAATCATGATAACTTCATGCTAGAATTTTAGTGCTAAATTATAGTATTATAGTCTAGAATTGTCATTTGAGGTTCGGCTATCCAACAGTACAGTTTTGTTTCCCACCCACCCACCCTTTTAAGACTTCATAGGAATGTACATAGTATGTTATGTAGTAAATAGTTTATATGATACATATATGTATTACTGTAAAGATTTTTTTCTTCAACTTATAGAAAAAAATTCTATTGTAGATTGTGTATCATGGCAGCGGTCGATGACAGCAAATTGGACATTTGTGTCATTATTTGTAATAAAAAAAGTTTTCTGTGCTGTCGAGGCGATCTCATAACAAATAACGGTGTTGAGTTTTACTTTATAAATGCTTTATGTTCGTTTGAAGTATTTAATAAGAACATATGAGGCAACATCATTACCCTCCCCCCCCCTCCCCCCCCCAAAACAAAAAAAAAGCCAACACCAAACAAACAAACAAAACCAAAAAAACTGATAAGAGAAAATATCTTTGGATACCTTTGGATATGGCTTTAACATACATCGTATTTTAACAAAAACCTTCTGCAAACTAGTAATTTAGGTAAAATTTATCAATTTCTATAGTATGTGTTTATGACATCAGAAAAGAAATTTCATTCTAAAGTGACCGGACAGTATCAACTATAAAATTTCTTAATATTATAAACCTATCATATCATCTCATTTAACTATAAAAGATTTTTCTTTACTTCATTGGAAAGCCATTTTTTACTGTGTTTTTTTTTTCAATAAAAAATAGATTTTTGATTTGCTATTGAGAATAAAAACCAACTATAATAGATCAGCAATTTATAGAACAGCAGAGCTATAGCACCATAGAATTTTGTGACATATTTATTTAATCCATATTCAGCTCATTCAGTTTAAGTTTATAAGATGGAGCGTGATGTCAATGTAATTTAAAACACTGATATAACTTGAACAGACTTTATAGTCAAATGAATTTATTTTACAGACTCTGCTTGAAATATTTTCAACTTGATGTTCAGTAAACAATAATCAATCAGTTGTATTACGTACATGGGGGGACATATACTTGCCTCCCCATGCCGCTAAAGTTATATTTGCTTAAGAGCAACAAAAACACATCTATTTCCATAGCACGTTTATTTCAAAGAGACAGATAACATCACATGACAAATATGCATCATCATCATACAAAGGGACACAACTCTCACGACTAAACTACAAAACACATACGACCATACAATACAGATACATAACAGTTGCGGTGTTTGTCAGTTATCTGTTGTTTGGAATCGTAGATCATTTACATAGATTTGTCTTTTCTGAACAACAACTCTCTACTACATTGTTTTTGCATGCACTCAAGGTTTCATAATCACAGTTGTCTCAGAATAAAGTGTCAAATTAATCTGCAATTTTAAGGAAGGTAAGAGATCTAGTCACGGTACCTGCTCAACTTTTTGGTGTACAGAAGGTCTACTGTGGATTCATTTATTTTCGTGGATACCAATTTTCGTGGATTGAGGAAATCGTGAATGTTCATGGATGTTTAATTTCGTGGTATGGGTTAAGTCTGTATATATTCCTTTGGAAAATTTGTAATTCGTTGAACATTTAAATTTGTGGTTTCCCTGTACCCACGAAATCCACGAAAATTGGTATCCAACGAATAATAATGAATCCACAGTATTACATTGTTTAGTAATGACAGATAACATTTTGCCAGGTCATCCTGGAAGAGCAAATCCAATATTAATAATAATAAATTCTTTAAAAATCTTTTAATTTTATAAAACAAGCTAATCTTCTCCGAAGCCCTCACATTCAGTACAAATAATGAGTTATGACTTTTAAAGTCAAGTGCTGAAAAAAATGAAAACAACTGAAGTTGTTAAGTACAGCACTGAAGATGTTAAGTCCAGAGGTGTGGCACTGGAAAAATATTTAAAAAATAGTGCTGGAGATAGATATACAGTAAAGCGCTAGAGATGTAAATGTTTTCAACAAAGAAACATATGTCATTATTTGTAAATATTTCATGAATATTTACCAAAAGGAAAACAATTGTATTAAAACAATTGTGTCTATAGGAGGGAAATGGAACAAGAACTCAAATGGCCAGGTTGCACAGAATGTTTCTTAAAATAGAGAATAGTCAATACAATCCATAAAATAATCTGTTATAATGTGTTTATATTATACAAAACTCACCAGTTTGTAATGCAGGAAGTATAATATGTAAATGTTCGCTTTCAGTACTGCTATCTAATAACCAAGTGTTGAAAAAGTTCTGTAAACTTAAGGCATCTGAAACACAATAAAACTCATGGTTGTAGAAAATATAGTTAATCGAATACATGTATATATGTATGCAATGTGCATTGTTGGTGAGTTATTTAAAGAAATCAGAATGAAGGGTTAAGAATGTATCAGCAAATCATTAAACATAAGACTTCAAGGTTGTGTTTAAAGCTGAACAAATTTCAAAATGTGTTACAATATAATTTTGACCAAAGACAATTTTTCCATTTGCATGAATATAATTCTGGCATCTTTAAATTGTTCTATATTAATTCAGATCCAAGTTTTTGAAATACATTTCATTTCAGTAAATTCAGACAATTAACGATATTTTTCCATGGTTAGAAATAGAACATTTTAAGAGATGAATAATTTTAATTCTGATTACAATTTAAACTTGAATAGCGATGTCAAATATTTTAGTAATTATAAATTTGACCACTCACAATGGCCATGTTTTTGAAGGGGTCATGAAATGTCCATTCAAAACGGTGATATCTCTCATTAATAAATTGTCCCCCAAATAGTTTCATATTATAGAAATGTTATTATCATAGAGATAGTTATGAGTAACATTAGACATATCTTTCAGAAGAGGGGAGATAATACAAAAAAAACTTAAGTTCAAATGATATGGTTGTACTGAAATACAGATTTTGCAACTTTTGAAAATCGCTATGGTTTTTTTTTAGTGTGAGACCAGTATATTTAAAGGTAACAATTTTTGCAGCATTTATGTGTGCACTGTTACTCTTAAAACAGTCTCATATTTCTTTTTTTTCTTTTGGTATACTGATGATGAGCTATTAAGCACTGATTTCTTCTATAAGCATAATTCTTGTACTTATTTTAATTAGCAAAATAACTTAAGAATAGAGAAAAATGGCGTAAAAAATAAAAGTAGAAAAGGAAGATCCCCTCCCTATCTAAAGACCTTCTTATCTTTTCACCATGACTCAAGCAACCTAAACCGTAACTTTTTAAAGTTAGAAGAATGAAGACAGATCTTGAGTTTGTCTATCCATCAGTAATGAGAATATGAATAAAATTTGAGTTATCTTTTAATACAGTATTTATCTTCAGTTAATTATGTTTCTGTCATAAAACTAGGTATTAGTTGCACATTGTTATTGTATGATAAATTGATTAAAATTGAAATACAGACTGACCGATTTTATTTACAAATTAATTAATTTTGAGGATCATTATGACCCATTAGATAAGTAGATTACCTGTAACAGCATTATTTTGCCACCTGTTGTGACCATTGATTAGCTTGGAGTTTTAAACTTGTCATAAATATGTCATAAGGTGAAATTATAGATTGATAGAAATTGTGCAAAAAAACTTCAAAATCGGTAACCTACTATATTTAGTGAAAATCACGAATTTTATTGTTTTACAATACTACTGTTGGGATTCAGGTTGAGGCCTGAAAATTTGGATGATACCACCAAAATAGTGATGGTTGGTACTTGATAGGTCTTGGAAAAAAAAGAATCAGTGCATCAAACAATGTTGTATGTATTTAGTGCAAATATGTTTTCAAATCAAGTTTAAGAAACTCAGAAATAATTGTTTGCAAATATTTGTTGATAATCAGCATTTTAAGTTTTATGTGGTCGACGAGTTCATATTTTTATTTAGGACCCTAAATGAAGTGCGGAGCCTCTGGCCTTAAAGCCCTTTGTTACGGTAGTCTTATATGATTTTTAATTTTAGTTCATTTATATGTTTTTGAGTTAAGAATGATGTCCATATTCACTGAACTAGTACATATTTTTGTTTAGGGGTCAGCTGAAGTCAGCTTTTGTGTGAGGATGTTCTCGTTATGGTGAAGACCCATTGGTGACCTTGTTTTTTTTCTGGTCTTTGGTTTAGGTATTGTCTCTTTTACACATTCCCCGTTTCCATTCTCAATTTTATAGTATCTAACTATGACCATACCTGGATCAAGATTAACAACCTCCACCAGTCCTCCTGATAGACTACTGTTATTGGATATATTAGATAGAAGGCTGTTTTGACTTCCTACAATGTCTGATTCTTCACACATAGGATGGTCTATTCCAACATTAAATACAACCACTTGTATTCTCTGAAGATTTTGAACAAAACATATTATATCAATTAAAAAGTCAAAAGCAATCCATTGGTTTACTGGTGATAAAACACTAAAACAGAAACAAACAGATGAGTAAATGTTAAATTTTGGCATCACACATGATTATGCCTTCATTCACTGTTTGAGACATTTCTCTATAAATTCTACTCCTAAGTCAAGACATTGCTCTATGAATTCTACTCCTAAGTCAAGACATTGCTCTATGAATTCTACTCCTAAGTCAAGACATTGCTCTATGAATTCTACTCCTAAGTCAAGACATTGCTCTATGAATTCTACTCCTAAGTCAAGACATTGCTCTATGAATTCTATTCCTAAGTTAAGCCATTGCTCTATGAATTCTACTCCTAAGTTAAGACATTGCTCAATGAATTCTATTCCTAAGTTAAGACATTGCTCTATGAATTCTATTCCTAAGTCAAGACATTGCTCTATGAATTCTATTCCAAAGTCAAGACATTGCTCTATGAATTATATTCCTAAGTCAAGACATTGCTCTATGAATTCTACTCCTAAGTCAAGGCACTGCTCTCATATGCAACTATTCCAGTCATAATTACGTTCGATCACTCTGCATGTTACTGGTTTCATTAGGATTATGTAAAATTTACTGGTTACCCGATGAATGATTTAAAGAAAATTAAACAATTATATTTATTTCACCTTGGTTATTTAAAAGAGGGACGAAAGATACCAAAGGGACAGTCAAACTCATAAATCTAAAACAAACTGACAACGCCATTTAATATTCATTTGAGGTCTTTTTTTTATAATTATAAAATAATATCGTAATGAATTCGTCGAGAACACTAATTAATCTACATTGGTATTATTATTATTTATTATTTAGGTATTGTCAAAACTTACATCGTGATTTGGTGCCATGTTTATTTTCGATCTTTGATCACGTTGATGTATTGACTTAATTAGTATCTCCTTTATCCAGCTATGCCATTGGCTATCATTATAGTGACTATAACATATC
This sequence comes from Mytilus edulis, assembly GCF_963676685.1. NCBI lineage: Eukaryota > Metazoa > Mollusca > Bivalvia > Mytilida > Mytilidae > Mytilus > Mytilus edulis. Next base: position 32,045,294 of record NC_092350.1, read on the forward strand.
ATATTTAATTGCAATGTAAACAGTACATGCATAAATTGAATTATGTGCATGTACAAAATAAGTGTCGAACATCGTCCATGTTTGAAAATTATTTGGTCGCCATTTTTTTTCAAAATTTTATAAAATAAACAGCATGTAACAGCTTTATCAAAAGGAACCAATGTTTGATTCTATGCTGCTTTAAGGTAAGACAATGACTGGAAACACGAGCATCAAACGGTTATTTGATTTTCAATGTAACAATCTTACAAAATATATTTTTACCAAGTCGTCTCACGCTGTCAATGAGGTCGCCATTTTGAAAAAATAATACCAGATTTTCTGAAAATGACTGATTTTCAAATCAATTTGGAAGGGACATAATAAAAAATTAAACTATTGCATATACGATATTTCTAATATTTATGAATATAGTAATAAGCACATATTCCCATAATTATTCCATCTGTTTTGTTTCAATCACAATTTTAGGTTTAACACGACAGAAAATCCAATATTTATCGGAGTTAAATGATTAACAGTGTGAACTTATCGAGGCAACAAGACAAATTTTCAAAAGCATTTGGAAGGGAGAAGACCAAAATTTAAACTTTTTCAAAAGGCATAAATATATTTCTTAATATATGAGGAATTACTATAAATTTCCACACTTTTTGTATCATGAACTTAAAGTACTTTATTTTATCGATTCTTGAAAGCCCCTGTGCATTTCTATACATTTTACTTGGGCTTAATACGGGTGATGTGTGACGTCGTCAAAGTCACGTGATGACTGCTATAGTTGGATATGATGAATTCTACTCCTAAGTCAAGACATTGCTCTATGAATATCATTCCTAAGTTAAAAAATTGCTCTATGAATTCTATTCCTAAGTCAAGACATTACTCTATGAATTCTACTCCTAAGTCAAGACATTGCTCTATGAATTCTACTACTAAGTCAAGACATTGCTCTATGAATTCAACTTCTAAGTTAAGACATTGCTCTATGAATTCTACTCCTAAGTTAAGACATTGCTCTATGAATTTTACTCCTAAGTTAAGACATTGCTTAATGAATTCTATTCCTAAGTCAAGACATTGCTCTATGAATTCTACTCCTAAGTTAAGACATTGCTCTATGAATTCTACTCCTAAGTCAAGACATTGCTCTATGAATTCTATTCCTAAGTCAAGACATTGCTCTATGAATTCTACTCCTAAGTCAAGACATTGCTCTATGAATTCTACTCCTAAGTTAAGACATTGCTCTATGAATTCTACTCCTAAGTTAAGACATTGCTCTATGAATTCTACTCCTAAGTCAAGACATTGCTTAATGAATTCTATTCCTAAGTCAAGACATTGCTCTATGAATTCTACTCCTAAGTTAAGACATTGCTCTATGAATTCTATTCCTAAGTTAAGACATTGCTTAATAAATTCTATTCCTAAGTCAAGACATTGCTCTATGAATTCTACTCCTAAGTTAAGACATTGCTTAATGAATTCTATTCCTAAGTCAAGACATTGCTCTATGAATTCTACTCCTAAGTTAAGACATTGCTCTATGAATTCTATTCCTAAGTTAAGACATTGCTCTATGAATGTGTTAGACTAATTTCTTTACCAGCAGTTTTAGTTCAATGAGTTTGCTTCAAATAGTTTTGAGGATTTTTTTTACAGCATAATAATTCATATTGTTTTACTGGAACCAATGTTTTAGTTGCTCCTTATAAAAATTAAGAGTCAAGTGGTTTCTCTGATCTCATTTTTATAATGACCAAAACAATAGGTATCCCTTTTGGAGCAAGAAACTACCTAACATTATAGAGCACTTGAAATCAAACACAGTTTGCAGGGTTTATGTTGCTCATTGTTTATGCAGTGTAACAGTATTTTGTTTTTATTTGTTTTTGGTTTTTTTAGATAATGTTAACTTTCATTTTTCTACTAATGATTTTTGACAGACATTTTGATATCTACATATTTTATTGACAGATATACCTTTACATTTTCCAGATTCATTAACATTATAGCTTCATCAATCTGCTTTTGAACTTTCTGGCTCTGCTGACATGTCATTAAAATAATTTCTAACTGATTACACAGGCCTCCTGTTTGCTGAAAATAATCAACATATTACACTAAAACCAAACTCAAAACAATCACTTCAAATAATTTACTTTGTACCAAAATTTAGTACTGCATTGTAGTTTTAAATTTTCACCACAATAATGAAGAGATCACATCAAAGCACTTAGGACCTTTAAAACAAAATAATTTAACCAAAGACCCATCTAATTATGCAATCTTTTCACTTGCAATATTTTTCTGATAATTATCTCCCTTACATAAATTCATATTTATTTTGTAAAAGGTGATAATTAACATAAAACAACTCTTTTTTTTGTGAACCTTAAATGTTGAAGACTGTATGTTGACCTCTAAATGTCTTTTGATTATAAGGCTTTTGGGTTACAACAATAAGTTCTTTCAATTCAAAGAGATTAAAGATTTTTTTCAGCATCTCTAAACAAAATTGAAAAAAATCATGAAATCTACAAAAAATAATAAAAAAATTCATTTTTTCAGATCTACAACCCCTTTTGTAATTAAATTAACAATAAAGCACATATCATAGCAATAACTATAAATGGTAAAATGAAGTTGTATGTTTACTTACAGGGACCGTGGTTTTCATCTGTCTGTGAAAATGGGCACATGCCTCTTGTATGCCCTGTACTATAGAACCTCTACCCTCTATCTGACTTTGACCTTTGTCTTGGATACCATCATAAAGGTCAGTGATAGATGTTTGTATTCTGCTGTAGTTATTCTTAACATGTGACAAAGGAAGATGTAACTGAAATATATTTAAATACTTTAAACTGTCAACTTTTAAAATGGAGATCTTAATTGCCATAAGCTTTTTATGCAAGTATATCTAAAATACTGTATATGTACGGGAAATTTTCTGTTGTGTCCACTTTTGCGATATGCAAACAAAAGCTAATATTTCATGTCCATTTTTACCTAAACATCATAGAATTCCCTAGTTCATTATTTAATGCCCCCTTTCTCTAACAGAGAGTCGGTGAAATACTTTTTTCAAAATCCTTATAAAAATATTCTGTTAAAAAATAATCTTGTGAGCACCAGGATCCCTCCGACAAAGTTGACTTGAGATGCTTTTGACCCCTTCATTTGTTGCTCTTTAAGTTTTGATAAACCTCTTTTAAAATCTTTGAGCAATATGTAACAAATTTGAACAATGAAACAAAAATCCTTAATAATAACCACCTAAATACATGTACTTTAAAACTAAAAAACTCAGTACGAAAAAAGTAAAAACACAAAAATACTGAACTCCGAGGAAAATTCAAAAAGGAAAGTCCCAAATCAAATGGCAAAATCAAAAGTTCAAACACATCAAACTAATGGATAACAACTATCATATTCCTGACTTGGTACAGGCATTTTCTAATGTAGAAAATGGTGGATTGAACCTGGTTTTATAGCGCTAAACCTCACACTTGTATGACAGTCGCATCAAATTCCATTATACATGTATTGTCAATGATGCGTGAACAAAACAAACAGGCACAATAGGTAAAAATGTCCAAAAAAAATAAAAACAACAAATGTAACGAAGAAGCACAAAAAGGCATACATCAAATTTAACATTCTCATTTTGCTTATATTATATGATTTTATTTATTTATGTTAAATCCACCCATGAAGGATGGAAGGTTTTAAGTACTGGTGTAAAATTGGGCGTTTGAAAGGAGTAGGTTCAGTAAGACCCCCTTTTTGGCCCCAAAATATAGCAGTTTTACAAAATTGTTAAAATGTAAACCTTTAGTTATTTATTGGACAGTAGAATGCTTCTGCTACATAAATATGGGCTGTTTTTGACAATACAATGCACATATATCCGGTACTAGCACCATTAAGTCATGCTAAATTACTGAAATCCTCATAATTCTAGCATTTTAGTTAAATTTTAGACGGTTTTTGTGTAAAATGAAAGTGGCCGCATTCGTGTTCATCTTTAATATTGAAATGTAAGTTATATTTGATGATAACACATAACATATATAAAGGTTGAGGATGAACACGGATGCGGCCACTTTCATTTTTACCAAAAACCATCTGAAAAGTGACATTTTTCGGCATATTAGGTAGATTTTTCATATTTGAGCTTGAATCGGATCGTTTTTAATGACTAAATCTGTTAAAATCTTTCACACAAACTAATTAATTCAAATAAAATAGACACTTAAGTGTTTAAAATCTTTCGTCAGATGAACCTGAAATTTGAGGCCAAAATCGGTCCTCACCGGACCTACTCCTTTGCACAGGTAGACATAAAATAGTTTTGTCGTTCAAAGTATGACGATATACATAAATACAGAGTCACTTAAAATAGATGTAAAAAAGAACAGACTTAACAGTAAAAGTAATAATGATAAATAAAATAGTTGTGTGGTTCAAAGTATGACAGGATACATAAGTACAGAGTTACATCAAATGTATGTTGTGTACAAGTTGTAATGTTGTACAAATTATAATTTGTACAGAATTTTTGTACAAGTTATCAGTGTTTAATGACCTGCTGAACAAAAATGAATGATGCAAGCTCACAGTCTTTTGCTCCGCATATTTCTGTCAATTTTTCACAACTTCATGATACAGTCTAATACTGAGCATTGATACAAAAACATTATAAGACCTCACAAAGATTTTGTATAGATATGAATATGGTATAAGGAAAAAAATAAAATTAGAATTTAAACCATTCAGGTATCATCATTTTCAGTTTGAAGGCAAGGAGAATAGCACTAAATGTTAGGTTGACGTATATTTTTTTGAATTGAAAACATTACACTGGTACATTTTATAAGTTAAACCTGTATCACCTGTTGCAAGAAGGTAAGTGTCAATAAACTTATAACTTGTACAAAAATCCTGTACAAATTATAATTTGTACAAACTTACATCTTGTACACAACATGTATATCACAAAAAACAGACTTAAAGTCATAAGAAACCTCAAATCCAAAAAAAGTATTGCATATGTTTTTTATAACTCAATGGATAGTTTTCATTGTAAAACTTATGTACATATACTTTTTTCTGAAGAAAATTCTTTAATTTATTCATATTTAGAAGAAGTTTACATTATTTGAATTGCTTCCTTCCAGCAAGCAATTCCCCCGATATATTTTCCGTATGCAAGATGACCTCAGTGTGACCCATCTCGTAAAAATCCGGTGACCACAATACGCCAATCTCATTAAAATCCGATGTTCTGATACGCTACCCTCCACTAACGTGAGGGTAGCGTATCAGAACATCGGATTTTAATGAGATGGTAGCGTATCAGAACATCGGATTTTAATGAGATTGCACAATACGCATGGATGTCCTTAAAATAAACTATTATCTGAATTTACATGTTAAACACGTGCTCAATTTCCATGCTTTTTTGTTTATTTTTCGTCAATTGTTGACAAACAGGTGACAATCGTTAAACTTCGGCTTTAAAACACGAACTTTAATTACCTGCCATATTTTCACAACAACACTGACCGATTGAAAAAAACAATTGACGATTATACGATATTTACACGAAAAAAATGATAAATTCGAGCACAGAAGACTAAGTTTATGATGTTTGTATGTATTGGTTTAAGAATTGGAAGAACAATATTTTTCACCGGTCACTCGTTTCTTATGACTTTAACAGTAAAAGTAGTATTAATAAATAAAATAATTTTGTCATTCAAAGTATTACAAGATACATAAGTAAAAGCAATATTAATAAATAAAATAATTTTGTCATTCAAAGTATGATGGGATACATAAGCACAGAGTCACGTCAAATTGATATCTTAAAAAAACAGACTTAACAGTAAAAGTAATATTGATAAAGACAAATAAAAGAATACTATAACACATTATTAAGATAATAAACAACGTGAATATTTAACATACCTCTGGATACGATCCAAGAGACATAAGACTGAAAAATGGCATCCTTGATGGTCCACCAATGTTTGTAGCAACAGAGAACACATTCTCTAAGGTCTGACATAAATCATTGACCAGTTCTCTAAATGTTAATAGTGGATAGGACGTGTCAACCAACAACATTCTGGCTGAAAAATAAATTATACTGTACTTTTATTTGTGGCATACCAATTTTTGTGATTTTTGTGGGTGGCTTCATCAACATGTCCCAACGAAATATATAGCAACTGTTGTCAAAATACAGACATGGAAAGGTCCCCATGTATACTATAGATTTGACTTGCTACATGGTTATGGGCATACAGTATAGAGAATACATCTAGAATATAAGCAAAATACTATGAACTATATATATACAACTTCAGACAGAATTTTACCAATTTAATCTTTAAAAAAAACAAAAGGATAAAATAAAATCCCATCTTAACACCTCAAAATACCTATCTTAAAAATAAAAATGACCAAAATAAAGAATTATGAACTATGTCATGACATTAAAAATTAGCATTCTTGAACATAACCCTACTCACATCAGATCTGTTAAAGGATAAAAAAAAAACCTCATAATAATCTAATTGGTGAAATTGCAGGTGGCTTCATGTCAAATAAATAATCTGCATTTGTAAAACATACTTACCAGGTTGTTTACCAAGCAGCATCCTTGTACCCTCTATTTTTTTCATGTTGCCTGCCATATCAGCAGATGATGTTTAAGTGACTAGATAATAAAATATCACATCTGTATTGTCTTTACTGCCATCTACAAAATATAACAAATAATAAAAGTTCTCTTAAATATATGGAGAAAGACTACATTTTGGTCTCTTGTGGAGAGTTGTCTCATTGGCAATCATACCACATCATCTTTTTTATATATATATACAGTTATTCAAGCAAAGTGATCATAACAATATATCAGAATAAGAAAATATGATAAGATTGACAATCAGTTAACTATCTATCAAAGACAAGGGATAATGATATTTAAGTCCTCAACAAGTTACCATTCAATGGATAATGATGTGTGATAGGTGTTTAACATCCAGTTGCAAATATTACATGCATATTGGGACCAAGACATGGTTTCTCACCTTGAAAAATAAAAAAAATGATTTCCTGTAAATAGATGAAACTTTGAATATGTTGTTATTTATTTGAACATGTCTTCAAAGTTTAATTGCATTAAATAACTTTTTATGGAAAAGGTAATACTAATATCCCTAGATGATATGAAATAATTTACGGATTGCGAATGTAAGTTGTTACTTGAGAGATGAGTAATAATATCAAATTATACTTAATATCTAATAATTTTGTCATTCATCTTTTCTTAAGTGTAAGTAACAATGAGTAATTTGGGAAGATGTATTAACTGATGTTTGCTAAATGCCCAGTGGCAAATATTTCATGAATGTTCAGAATAAGAATTTGTAAATGAAATACATTAATATAAGTGTACTCAAGTAAAAATGTACAGAGTCATAGATACATCTACTATGGTGCATACTTATACTCTGTAAAATGGGGATACTAATTAAATCAAAATATTATTAAATTTATTTCAAATATCTATGCATTGGATGAAAATGTACATGTAACTAATTTCTGTTATGCATTCATGTGTATCCCCTCTTAGACCCAAATGTTTTTTTTTCTAATTTGGGCACCAATTGTAACTGGGGAGCATGATTATTTGGACTACGGTAGATTTAACTAGATTCAACATACAAAAAATACAAAATCATCTTTGTCTCCTCTGGGAGGCAAACATGGGACCTCTGTGTTACAAGGAAGAGTGTAAACTGACTAAGCAATAGAAGAACTTCTTAAGCTCATCCGCTAAGGTAGAATATACTGCATGTACTAAGGAGAGCAATACACCTTATCGCTAATCCCGGCTTACCCAGCTGCTTGTACTTTTGATGTCATACACAATCACTTTCCATTGTGGAGTAAAATATTTTGTTTTATGACTTCAAAATTTTACATGGAACCTGTGTGATATCCAGTCCTAGCAGACAAATAGCGATAAGGTGTATCCTGTAACACTATCAAGCAATATATATCACTGCATGTGGTCACTAGTGCTTTAAAAAAATCCTGGGGAATGTCACCGTGAGCTCCAATGTTATTAAGATTAAACAAAGACATATATATACACATATCTTTCATATCTGAAAGAGGTGTCAAACAAGGCGATGTTCTAAGCCCTTTACTATTTACTATTTTTATTAATAATATTGTTGAAAATTTAAAAAACAATAGCACAGACCCTGAAACATTGAAAATAGATTTTAAATATTAACATGAAGCAAGTAGCACTAGTAATGTGTTCATATATGTCTTTTGAAATATATTGTGCAAAATAAAGAAAATAAAGATTGGTTTCCTGTCACGTAAACGGTGAATCAAAATGTATTAATTTTTTCTTAAAAAACTCAATTGTTCCATTAATACTATTCTAACACCAACACAACCCACAGAATAAAAGTTAAAGTTTTAGAACTTATAAAAAAAGGATACAAAAAGAAACCAAAGTCTGAATACTAAATTATGGTCCATATATCTGTATATCAAACTATTACTTAATAACAAGTGTAGAAAAACACTTAGATTAATATCATCTTTTATTAATCAATCATTTGAATTAAGGAAAAATGTACTTATAAATGAGTAATATGAACAATTTGAAGCTATAACATACAATATACTTATGTCAGTAGTCTATTAACCTATATATATTGATATTTATAACTGCACATTTCATTGTTCATAATGTGCACAATGATATACTATGTAATATTGTTTAATTGCTGCATCATTACTATTAGTATAATAGTTGTATGGGCCGTTGCCAATTATTGTAATTGAGTTTGTGCCAATACAATATTTGTATGTCTCTGGATTAAAATTGGGGATTGAGACTGCATGCATGCTTCTCAAAACATGGAATAAGTATTGCTGACTGGCATTAGGCACCACCAATCATTTACTTTGTAGAAATAATGTTTTAGTATCAACTCAATCTTTACTTGGCTAGTGCTTAACTAAATGCAGGTGTATCAATCTATTTTTGTTTTGCAGACGAAAAATTACAAACAGGAAGTTCATAAACTAATTTGAGAAATGCTTACTGAAACGGTCAAGATATTCCGGAAACATTTTTTATGAATTTTTAAAAATGCTATGGCACCACACGACCAAGTAGGGACCAAGTACACTATTGGTATTTGAGTAACAAAATATATAAATGTAAAAAACTCTTCAAGCCGCAACATTGTGGTGAATGACAAATTCAGTGAAATTGTGTTGAGAATATTCGATTTGTCGTATCCGATATGTTTCGCCTCCATCTCCGAAGTCGGTTTATTACCGGAAGCACGTGTTGAAAAAGCAAAACACAAATGTTTACCACTGTACTTCGTTTTTGTGAACATCGAGGCTCGAACATCTACATACTGCGTGACAAGTAAGACAGTATCTCACTGTAAAACATATTTTATATGTAAAACAATGTAAGTTATTCATACAAACCAGGTTTTAAAACAAAAACGTTTGATCTCAGAAAAACACCAGTTAACAGGTCAGGAATAACCACCAATTGGTGGATTATACCTCAATTGACGTATAATCCACCAATTGAAGTATATTGGTATAGACCAATTGACGTATAATGCAATTTTTTTGTAATAGAATGCTAGTGTGAGATAGGAGCATGATTTTGCAACTTGCAACCTATTTTATGGCCCTTATTGAGTCCTCTGAAAGTTTCAGTTTTGTCAAAGCCTGCTGCATCTCTTGTTACATCCCAGCTCCTTTGTTCTAACAGGGGTGATCTGAACCGGATCACCCCTGCCAGATCACCCTAGTTTGAGTTTCTTTGTTATGCATGCTTTCCTTTGTTCTGTAACATTTTGGCGGGAATGTCAAATCCACTATAAAACTTATAATTAATTTTACGGAAAAGACTATCTATCAAAATTCACGTAGAAAAATCCAGTAGATATGCTGGGATTCGAACTCAAGACCTTTAGCATATCAAGCCACGACACATACCACTACACCAGGACGACTTGATACGAAATAATAGTAATTTGACATACTTAAAGGAAGCAAGATATTTTTATTAGTGGGGCGAGTTGTCAAACCTTTATTCAGTGGGGTTTTAACCTTTTACGTTAATTTGTGAGTTTTCAGACTGATTGTTCAATTTGATTTTACACTTTTTCAAAGTGGGGCAAGTCGGTAAACAAGATTGGGAGGATATTTTTATAAAGTGGCGATAAAGCGTGGGCCGATTGGCAAGTGGGTCGAGTTGACATTGTTTGATATCTACTCATCGTGTTTGGGGGTCAAAAAGGGTATACATCATATAGTAATATATAAAGTATATTGTTATGGTTGTGTGGCGTTCTAAACTAGATTTTATGAATTGTAAATGGTTTTTCGTCTAATCTAAAACAGCTGGGATGTAAAATAGTTATCCCAGTCGGACTTGGTGTGTCAGTGTTAGATCACCCTCTGGCCTCCGGCCATCGGGGTGATCTTACACTGACACACCGCGTCCTTATGGGATAACTATTAAAGAATGCATGTGTACAACAATTCTTTTGTTGAAACATTTGTACTATTGACCATGATTGACTTTTGATAATGAAAGTCAAGTATTAACAAAGAGCTCCATTCACCTGTGGAGTTGTACTCATGATCGCATGACTGCAGACAGTAATGATGTCCATTGACAGGTGATTACAGGTAAATTTGCCAATCAAGAATTGACAAGATAACAATAGAAGAAACTGCAAATACAATTATTGATTAAATGCAATATGTTATGTCACTATACTAAACTAGGAATGTTTGACAAGTTTTCATACCATAATATGGTTTTAAGAAAACAATGCTCCATTTTGATAGAATAATTTCTTTTGAAAAACAAAGAATTATACACCAATTGGTCTATACCATTATACGTCAATTGAGGTATAATCCACCAATTGGTGGTTATTCCTGACCTGGTTAAGACAGTTTTCTCACAAATTCACAAATGTAGCCTAATCTTTCTTAATACTCAAGTATATAACCAAAACTCACACTGTTGCTTCTGTGTCGGTCTGAATAACTAGAAATATGAATTTGAATTCAGTATTAGTCGAAATAATTTTGACGTCTGGCAAGGCAAAATTAAAATAGCCTTGCCGTCATAATTAGTTGGACTAGTTCAGTATGTGACCGGAGAGCATAAATTTCATTACAAAATTGCTCGTCACCCAATGTCTGAACCTAGGTCTCTGTGTTATAAGTCTTTTTTTTCTTTTATTCAACAACAGTATTGCTCGCTGTTAACAATTACTACACTACTGTGTTACAAGTCAGTGTGTATACCCACTGAACTAATAAAAGTAATTCCTTAGCTCCACTGCTTACGGCTAACTTTGCATCTACCACATTTTACTATTTATGGAAGCAATCCTGTTACATGTCCCCACCTCAAGAGTGATTATACTCTACAATGATGATATATTCATTTTTATATATATTATTCCCGGGCTAGGTAATATTCCTCTAACCGTTGGTTTTATTGTTGGGTGCCAAATGTAATGGGAGAGCATGATTCTTGTTACAAAATCATTTGGGACTCAAACCAGGGAAGTCTGTTATAAGGCAGTGCGACAGATATGTGCCAACTGAGCTAAAGAAGTACTTCCTTAGCTGAACCGCTTACGGCTGACTAAGTATCTATTTTCTGCAACAAGTTAGATTTACAGTTTTACATGCCCAGGGAGAAGTGCTAACAACAGAATTGCAATGTTTCCCACTCCTGAGAAAGATATTATATAAAAATGTAAAAAGATGTCCGCAAATATCAAAAATCATCAAAAGGACCTTGTATTAAGAGCTACGTTTTCGCAGCTATGTGTATGGATGAAGTTACTCAAATCTTTTCATGTTGATAAATTGAGTGTAGTTTGCTTAACATCTAGTGACATCTTTTAATGCTGATTGACTTGAGTGAAGTTTACTTATTGACTACTGTGGATTCATTTATTTTCGTGGGTACCAATTTTCGTGGTTTGAGAAAAATTTGCATATTTGTGGATATTTGATTTCGTGGTTTTGCCAAAGTCTGCACACATTCCTTCAGGATATTTGTAATTCGTTGAATATTTGAATTCGTGGTTCTCATGTACCCACGAAAATTAGTATCCAACGAATATTAATAAATTCACAGTACATTGTACATAGTCTTGATGCATCTTTTAACACAAATATGTCCACACAAATCATAATATAAAGGCAAAACCATTGAGATGATGGTTCTCAACATATTTTATCACTGTCAGTTAACATTGATGCAATTTTAAATGACAGATTTAATGCAATTTGCTGTAGACAGGTTTGATCTACATGTATGGTATACAGAAATGATATTCAATCTAGAATAATCTAATTGTATTTGATTGTATACTTTCAGATAAAAGATGGTGAGAAAAAAGATAGATAACAGACTGAGAATATTGATTGAAAATGGTGTTGCAGAGAAGCACAGGAGTATGTTTGTTGTTGTTGGAGATCACGGTCGTGATCAGGTAAGATTACAGAGTATGTTTGTTGTTGTTGGAGATCACGGTCGTGATCAGGTAAGATTAGAGAGTATGTTTGTTGT